>NW_010299839.1:781-1641 GCF_000700745.2 Antrostomus carolinensis | reverse complement strand
GCCCTACACGTGCCTGTTCATGTCCTACCTGCACCCAAGCTTGGGAACATCAAGCTGCCTGCGGCTACCACGGTGGGCTTGGGGCTGATGCATGGTGAGGGTGAGGGTGTAGGCACCATTCTTGGGGTCTTTGCTCTTTGTAGTGCTCCTCTACCCTTTTACTCCCCTGTGTGCTCATCCCTGGGAGGTCCCATGGTCACACCAGTCCCCAGGTATCCCCCTCATCCCACCTCTCTCCTTGCCCACAGCAGGAGGAGGCAGCAGCTGGCTGGAACCACAGCCTGGTCCAACGTGTGCAAGACCTGGAGCATCGGTCCAGTGAGACCACCACCCTGCAACACATCCAGGCCACGCTGCTCTACGACATGCAGGCTCAGATCAACAACATCTCCATCCTGACCGACTGGGCCTGGCGTAATCCCACCTGCCTGGGACCTGCTGAGATGAGGCTGCAGGAGGAGATGCACCATCCAGGTGATGGTGAGATGTTGGGGCCAACTGGGAGGGGATGCTTTGCCCTTAAAACCTCTCTCAAGGAGGGATTGCAGAGCAAGGGAGTGGGGAAAATGTTTTAAATCCACTTTGTATTGGCCAAGAATCTGATCTCACCCAACTTGCCTTTCCAAGGCGACAAGGAGGGCTCTTCAGAACAATGGACACCTCTGGGGATGGCTTCCATGCCATCGAGGAGAGGGGTCCTGTCCCTCAGTGCCTCCTTTATCTCTCCATGGATGGTGTGAGATGCTCACAAGGACCAGCTGGTGTCACTGGGCAGCACTGGGCTGGCAGCCAAACCCAGCCGCTCGCTCACTGCCTACCCAGGGGACCGGGGAGAGAATTTGGGGGCGAGGGGGAGGAGA
>NW_010299839.1:0-618 GCF_000700745.2 Antrostomus carolinensis | reverse complement strand
ACAATCCCGACCCGAAACCGCAATCCCGGGAGAGCCAGAGCCCGAGCCAAAGCCAGAGAGAGCAAGAGAGGAAGAGCCCCTCATGGATCTCCTGCCCATGGGGGACAGGAGATGGAACAGCCCCTTGGCAGAGCCCAATGCCCATGGAGCTGATCCATGGCAATATTCCTCCCCCCTGAGATCTTGCGCTTTGCAGAGCAGCAAAACACAAAGTCCTTTGACTTCCAGCCACAATTGCAAACATCAGGATGTTCTCAGCGTTTCTCTGCTCCCAAATCCCAGCTGAACCCAAACCCCAGCGCTGTTCTGGCTGCTGGACAGAACCAGCTCTGGCCCAGCTCACACCAGGACACCAGCTTAGGCTCTGGAAAAGCAGGTTGTTCTTGCTCCCAGCATCACCTCACCCGCAGTCAGCTGCATGAGCCTTCCTCCCAGTTACACAAACTGGTTTCCCATCCAAAAAAAACCACCCCCAAAACCAATAAAACAAGAATTTTTTTTTCTTCAAAAATTCACAGCATGAAATTAGGGCTTTTGTGAAAGTTTTCAATTTTCTAGAATGACTCTTTTCTGCTGTGTCTCACATGCTCTTTTTTTTTTTTAATTATTGCATTTAAA
>NW_010299838.1:0-2764 GCF_000700745.2 Antrostomus carolinensis | reverse complement strand
AATGATGATCTTGAAGGTCTTTTCCAGTCAAAGCAATGCTGGGATTCTGGGAGTGCCTGTAGGGCTGCTATGCAGATGGAGCAGCTCTAATCCATTAAAAACCGGTAGCTAGATAGCAGGCTGCATTGGCAGTAAGTGTGACCATCCTCATCTAAAGAGCTCCATTAATGTTCTCACAAGTAGAAGGTCACTGCTGAGGGTGGGCACGGAGGGCACAGCTCATGCTGTCCTCCCGAGAGCGTTGGCATCAGCAACAGGCATTTGAAAAAGTAATACAGTTATTAAAAGTAATCATAACTATTAGGCCAGACTTCAAAATTCCTTTTAAATCAATCATCTAGTAGAATATGTCCCACAGAATGAAGCTCTCTACGTGTTAGATCTACAGCATTTCTGTCCTTGCAGTAAGGAGACAAGTCCATCATCCCAGGCGATGCCAACAGCTCACATCCATGCTCCAACCTAACAGCAGAGATCACTCATGTCTGAATAGCTGTCCCCTTGCCATGCAAGTGGACCTGATGTGGAGGTTATCACTGAAGGAAAACCCTATGTGGTCCTCCACTCTGCTCACTGATAGACAGGTTCCAACTGAGAAGCTTCAGAAAGACTCTGAAGGGCAAGGAAGTGACCGAATGACTTTGCAACGTGGAAAAGAATTACATCAGTCAAGGAGAGCAGAAAGTGAACAAGTGGCTCCAGAGAAAAAACCTGTCAAGAAGAGAAGAGTGAAGCATGGAGGTAGGAAGGAGATGGAGAAACAGGGAAAGGTTGTGCCCATCAAGCTCATGAGAGAAGTTAAGATAAAGAAGGAGACTCTAACGTAGGTCTGGTCAGGAATAGGAGATGGTGGGGATAAAGGAATGCTAACTAGAGAGAGGGAAAAGTGCAATTAGAGCAGCTAGTCATCCTGAAATGGCAGGTCAGACCTTGAAGAAAGCCATCAGAGAAGAAAACACCAGCAATAAGGCAGAAAGCTAACAGCTCGGATTTATCATCTGCTGAAAAAGGAAGAGGCATGATGTGGCTGAATGTCACCCAGAAAGGAAACACAGGTGGAAAGCAGGTGAACATCAAGAACACGTCCAATCGCGAGAGCAATCAAAAATACCAACTGAAGGAAAATAACCTGGGATCATACAATGAGGAACTTCACACATTAAAGAACATCTGGAACACAAAGCTAGAAGGCAAGGCCATCAGCGCTGCATGATTTAACTCCTGCTTCTAAACAGCTCCTCTTTTTTTAATTATTATTTTTTTTTTGGTCTCAAATAATATTCCCAAAATTAAATTAAATGGGTCTCCGTAGACAGAAACAAGGTCTCCCTTGTTCTCCTGAGGGATAAATAAGGGTTCGATGGAGAACTTCAGCCAACGGCAATGCTGCCACCACGTGGATGTGACTTTTCTGAGCGCTTGGAAAATACTTCCAGCCAGATGCTGACTTAACTCATATAATATAACTGTGTGATTCAGTCCCCTCAGATGCTCAAAGAACCGATGATCACACTCAGTCATTAATTTCTCATCACTATTAGTTATGAAAAATAATTATGAATCACCAGCACTAACCTTTTTATTTCAGTATCTAAGCTTTTATCGTAGCTTGTCTTGCTCTTAAAACACATCTGTCCAATGCAATTAATCTAACTGCTTAGTTACATCCTCCTATCCTCGTTCTTTTTACAATAGCTTCACTATAGGTTGATTATTACTTATCAAAGCTTATTAAAAAAGTTATTAAACCACAGAAATAAAAAACTGGCGCTCCACAGCTTTTGTTGTCATGACCGGAGCGATAACAAATAACGCGCTTACTTCAGATCTTGCTCTTATCTTTGGCTACTTTGAAATCCAACGCTTACTTAAGACTTCCAGTTTAGGACTGAAAATTACAGAAGCAGCTTCACTGCAACATTGAGCAAAAAATTCCCACATTTCATGGAATTTCTAACAGCCATCGCAAGGCCATGAAATCAGAGCGCTCCAAAAGCACTCCTGACAGACACACAGGCACGAGCACACGCAGCCATCTAGGAATGGATTAAATTTAGGTCATATATGGCAAAACCTTCCCAAAAGTTGAAGCTATAAAGGTCTCAAGCCAGAATAAAGTATTTTATTTGCACATCCAGGTAGGAATCAACTGCTTGAGCCGCAGGTTTGATACATACGTTATCATCCAGATGAGCAATCAACCCCCGCCCCCTAAAAATGCTCATAATCCAGCAGATCAATCAGCCAGATCAATCCAAATTCTCCCTCTCTTCCCAGGCCCACCACCTCACCTCTCCCTTCCTTGGTATTACCTCACATTTGCCACGGAGACCCGTCTCCTGGAGTCTGGACCAGATGCTCTGGATCCTCCCGGCGTGTTCTGGGTGGCTGTTTGTGTTTCCACAGGTACACTGGTGTTTCAGCATCAAGGTGTCGTACACGAGGCCTGCAGCAGAAGTCACAAAATGGCTCAGTTAAAAAAAAAAATAAAATAAAAAAAATAAATCTGCCAGATAGATGTAAAAACCCTTTTTATTTATTTTTAATGTATTTTTACTACAGCACTTTATATTCAACTTCTAGACAAAGACTGTGTGTTGTACCAGGAGCCACAGAGCTCTAAGAAATGAAAATCCAAGATGCTTCTTTGAGACAGCACCAAACCCACAACGATCTCTTCCTCTGGAAATCCTCAACGGATGCGGAAAAGAAATTAGTCACCAATATTCTGGAGGTTCTGGTCGATGGCAAATTGAACATGAGC
>NW_010299837.1:0-8585 GCF_000700745.2 Antrostomus carolinensis | reverse complement strand
TGTGGTGTTTGGCTGCTGGCCAAGTTAAACTGTCACAGAGGTGAAGGGCAGAACAACCCTTTGGGCAACTGCTGCTGGAGCAGAATATTCATGGCCAGCTAACGCATGAGAACCTTAAGTATGGGCATGTCAATGTGTCATCCCTGGAGGATCTCATCTCCACTGGCCAGAGCTGATGTCTGGAAGTGGAAGTGCTCGTGCAGTAGCTCATCATCAAAGGTGATTCCTGTTTAGACTGATTACAAAATGGCTTTAGGTCCTAATTCCTCTACCCTTTCACTCCCTGCATAAAAAGTGAAAGTGGAGTTGAAATGCATGTGTATGTACCAAGGGCATAGCATGGTTCCTGCTCAGTGATGCCAAAATTCATTTTCCATGGGCCGTAGACATCTCTGCGTAGATTCCAACGAGACCAAAGATATGTATCAAATTCCCTCCCTTCTCCCAGGCAACTTTGCTTTTCTAACAGTCTGTTTTATAATAAAGTAATCTGGATTCTCCTTTGCCTCTACTACAAGTTTCTCATGATTGTAGGAGATAAACTATGGGGAACAAAATCCCTATTTGATCATTAGAGCATTCCTAGGCTCTTTCACGCACATTTGCTAAAGTCTTTTTAAAACATCTTTCTACCTTTGGAGCTGTTTTCTGAGCCCTGAAGGGTAAAAAAAACCCAACCCAACAATCCTACAAATGTCTCACAAGCACGCTCAAGGCCCCTATTAACTTTTCCACTTTCCCTGCAGTAATCGTTTCTGTCTATTTTAATTTCACCTTGGCTGAGAGGAGCTCAGATGTTGCTGCAGAACAAGGCAGGGAGTTGCCACAGGCACTGCTCAGCACAAACCGTAGAGCCCTCATGGGAGTTTCGGCACCAGCCCATGGAAGTGTTGGGGGGGTGGAGTGTGCACAGTGCAGCTCACCCTGATATCTTGTTTTGAAAGTTTATTTTGAAGGTTGAAGAATCTCTGGCAGAACCTGCCTCCAAATCCAGCTGCCAAGGGTTCAGATTTTGGCTCTGTCATGACTTTGTTGTGTTTGGGGTAATTTATTTTTGCAGTCCCATGCCAGGCTCCATATACACATTGATTCTTGGTAAATCCAAGGAAAACCAACCCTGTTTATCCATCTCAACTTCAGGGAATGGACCACCTCTTACAGGGTGGACAGAGAGAGCTCCTTGTGCAACAGATCATTGGTCCCAGCTGGGGCACGTAATCCCACAGCACAAATAAGGTGGTAACGATTATTCTCTTGGAGGTGGCTGAGCACAACCTGCCAAGTGCTGATCTTATGGAAAACTGAAATCTTCACTAGTGCTGAGGGAGCTGCCTAATGACATCAAGGTAATTAGATCGACAGGCTGATAGATTCCCTCTGAACGTTGCCTGACAGGATGGGACCTTGCAGCCTTCTATATTCTTGCCCCCCAAGCCTGCTCAAGGACGGATGTGCTGCCATGAGGGAGCAAATGCACTATTTCCTTCCCTTCCCATGCTCCAGCACCTGCGAACAAGGCTTGAAGCACAAAGCTCCCCTGTTGCTCCAGGGCTCATCTCTGAACTTCATGCTAACAAAGCCAGGGCTTGTCCATCTCCCACAGCCCATCTGTTCTGTAGGTAGGATCAGAAATCAACCTGCAGGAGCAAGAACTAACCCCCCCTTTATTCCTAGGTACAAAATTGGTGAAGGGTTTAGAGGGGAAGGGTATGAGGAGAGGCTGAGGTCACTTGGTTTGTTCAGCCTGGAGAAGAGGAGACCGAGAGGAGATCTCCTGGGGGTCTAGAACTTCCTCCCAAGGGGCAGAGGAGGGGCAGGCGCTGATCTCTTCTCTCTGGCCACCAACGAATGCCAGGAGCAGAGGAAATGGCAGGAAGATGTGGCAGGGGAAGGTGAGGTTGGCCATGAGGAGACGGTTCTTGAGGCAGAGGGTGGTGGAGCACTGGAACAGGCTCCCCAGGGAGGTGCTGATGGCACCAAGCCTGACAAGATTCCAGCAGCATTTGGCCAAGGCCCTCAGGGCCATGGTGTGAATGTTGGGCTTGTCCTGTGCAGGGACAGGAGTTGGACTCAATGTGGCTCACAACATCCTGTGATTCAGTGACTCTCTGGACAGGGTGGTGGGCAGTGTTGTTCAGTGGGTGGATCCAAACATGGAAAAGGGGAGCTGGGATCCCAGTTTGGAAGATGCTGTGCATGAAGCAAACTTGATGTTGCTGCTCCTCCTCCATGCTGTGTTGGGACTGGCCATGGCCAGCCCCATAAACCAACAGAACAAAGGAGACTGAGGATTAGATTAGGTTAGGTTAGGTTAGGTTAGATTAGATTAGATTAGATTAGATTAGATTAGATTAGATTAGATTAGATTAGATTAGATTAGATTAGATTAGATTAGATTAGATTAGATTAGATTAGATTAGGAGGATGGGTGGGAAAGACACCCACCTCTGAAGCTCATTGAGACTTGAAAACCAAGGGAAAGTGAGCCCTGGTGCACAGACATTGCCAAGAGAGAGTAGATGGGGACTTCAACCTCCATGTCTGCCTTCAAATAACTTCTTCATTTACTGAATGCACAGAAGGGAGGAAAAAGCAGAACCTGTCAGAGCTCTTTGCTTGCAGAGCCACAAACTATTCCTGTTCCCATCTGCTTTAATGTCAGACTCTCACAGCAGAGCAGCAGGTACTTCACTGGCTCCTCTCTGATCATGCTCAGGCAGGGCAGGTTTCCATCACAAGCTATTTGACAATTTGTCTCTAATAAAAAGACCTGGCACGTTACATTCCCATTTTCCTGTGAGTTTGTTATGTGGCAACCTGAAATTCTAATTGCTCTGGCTCTTTCTAACGTTGATTCACAATATAGGTCTTTTTTTCATATTACTGAAAAGGGACTCCCCTTTCCTATAACCTGTGTTCTAATTTCCTGTCAAGTTTATTTTATCAGGATCTGGCATTATTCTTCTTTTTTAACTCCAAGCTCTCCACTCGCCCCCTCCTATGTTCCTGGTGCTTCCAAAACAATACATTAAAAAAAAATAAAAAGAAAGACAGACAGAAGTGAGAAATTTTGCCCAGGGAAGTATGTATGTAAGTAGTTCACTTCTCTTCCCAGAACAGACTCTGCTCTGTAAACGTTAACTCTTGTGCTGTGCCAAAGGGCTGGCGCTGCCCTCCTGTACCTCTCTTCCCCTCCAGCTCCCCAGTCCTTGCACCTACAGCAAAGCCATTTATATGGTTATTCCTTTCATTCCTTCTTCTCTCCATCTCTTCTGTATTTAATAGAGATGGGGACATTAGAGAGCCCGAGAGCCTAACACTGAGATCGGGACTTCTGCTCCCACCCATGCTTGGTGCTGCACAGACCCAGACCAACAAGCTGTGCTGTGGTTATGCCCCAGTTCCACTCTCGCAGAAGCCAGATGCCAAACTCATTAGCTCCAGTATGGGCAAAATAAACAGCATGATAGGAAATTTCTTGGGAACTTCCATGTGATCTGATGTTCTAGTCTAGAAGTTTTCCACACCACATTATGGGTTTTTTTTAAGTAGTGTGTATTAAAGTAATGGCGGAAGAAAATCCCAGAATCCCAGAATGGCCTCGATTGGAAAAGCCCTTTAAGATCATCAAGTCCAACCATGAACCCCACACTGACAAGTCCCCGACTAACCCATGTCCCTCAGCACTATGTCTACATGACTCTTCAATCCCTCCAGGGATGGGGACTCCACCACTGCCCTGGGCAACCCCTTCCAATGCCTCAGAACCCTTTCAGCAAAGAAATTCTTCCTCACATCCCATCTCAACTGCCCTGGGCACAACTGGAGCCCATTTCCTCTTGTCCTGTCCCTTGCTCCTTGGTTGAACAGACCCACCCCCACCTCTCTCCACCCTCCTTTCAGGTAGTTGTAGAGAAGATCTCCCCTCAGCCTCGTTTCCTCCAGGCTAAACTATCCCAGTGTAATGAAAAATAGAATTGCCCATCCGTATTATTTTATGATTGTAAGAGGCTTTTCTGTCTTCCATCTTTCAACATTTCCAAAAGGGAGGTGAAATAATATAGCATGTCCAGCATAGAGAATGATGTTAGTAGCAGTTCAGGTGTGGTGGACATCAGTCATAGCCACTGCATGCCTGCTGATGCCAGGTAGACCTGTTTGGGAAAGCTGCCAGACCTGTGCTCGGGTCTCCTGTGCCAAAGGGAACAACATTTGCAAGAATTATTAACCTGTCTCTTACCCAGAGGTGAAGGGGAAAGGTTTCTATTGCCTGTGTTAGCACCAGCTGGGATGTCTTGTATTCCTGGGACATGTGGTGGGATTGCACATCTCTGAGCCCTCTGTTAAGATCCTGACGTTTCTCTCCTGTGTTATCAAAGGGAAGAGATCCAGAAAGGGCAATAAAACAATCCATCAACCAACACGGGTTCACCTGCTGGTACTGTCATGAAGGGCCTTTTATAACAATGAATTTCTGAGTGATTGCCAAGGAGGACATTTTTCTTCCATTGTGAAAAATTATGTCATTATTTTCCCCATATTTAACCAGCTCTTTAAGGGCGAAGCAACCCAAACCAGAATTTAGACATTTGAGTGGTGCTTAGTCTTGGTTTCCATCCACAGACAAAAAGAACCAAATGCTGATTACCTGGCGCAGAAAAAGCAAAACACGTTCAGACTTTGATTTTCCACCAAACCTTTTTTTTCCTTATGAAAAAGAAAGAAAGAAAGAAAAAAGACAGAAAGGAAAGGTTCCATTTTATTAAGATGCCATTTGCTGTTGAGAAAAGATATTAGGAAGGAAAATAAGCAAGCAGTGCCCACTTCATGACCTTGTTGTCCAGGTGAAGATGAATGACCCAAACCTGCTCCAACCCTGATTATACACCAGCTTTCCCCTAGAGAAATGTGTTTGTTCACTTTCACTGGGTGGACATTGGGAAGGTAGATCGTGAGACAGGCGAGCAGAGAGAGAGTGAGATGAAAAAGCACGAGCAGCTGCCTTCCAGTAAATGCTCTCTGACTCACATTTTCATTAGTCCAAAATTCAATAAGAGTTTAAAGGAAGCAAAAGATAAAGAGTGAAGGAACATTGAAAGGATTCTTCAGAGGGGGAGAGGCTTGCTTTACCATTAAAAACCTGACTAAAAGTTATTGTTGTTATTCATGTTGCTGTGCCCAGAGGCTTCAGCAAGATGAGATTCCCATCGTGCGGCGTGTGCGTACGCTCAGCCCCGTGATGGGTGAAGGGGGTGGTTTGTGTCTGCTGTTGTGTTGTACAGCTGGGAGAGGGGCTGTGGTCCTCCCCGGAGTTCAACGAGCAGCGAGGGGCTCTGCTCCCCATTTTTTGCAACTTAAATAGACACAAGTGTCCTGATGTGGAACTGGGCCAGAGCTGGGTTCTTTTCAGCAGCTGGAACAGCGCTGGGGTTTGGGTTCAGCTGAGATTTGTCATGGGAAAAACATCAATACCACATCAATGTTTGCATTTGTCACTGGAAGTTGAAGGACCTTGTGTTTTGCTGGTCTGCAAGATCTCAGGGGGGCGAGGAATATTAAACTGAATCAGCTCCATGGGCATTTGGCTCTGCCAAGGGGCTGTTCCATCTCCTGTCCCCCATGGGCAGGAGATCCATGAGGGGCTCTTCCTCTCTTGCTCTCTCTGGCTTTCACTCGGGCGCTTTGGCTCGGGCTCTGGCTCTCCCGGGATTGCGGTTTCGGGTCGGGATTGTCGCTCCTGCGGGATCATGATCTGGGAACGGGCCAGGCTTGGTGGGTGCTGAGCAATGGCACTGGGTGTCACTCATTTGAATATTTTATTACTATTATTATTATTATCATAATTACTATTTTAATATCAGTATTATTTTAAGTTTTCTTTTATTTCAATAATTAAATTGTTCTTCTCTCACCCTACGAGTCTCCTTCCCCCTGTCCCCCAATTCTCTCCCCTGTCCTCTGGGCAGGGAGTGAGTGAGTGCCTGGGTTTGGCTGCCAGCCCAGTGCTGTCCCAGTGAAACCACTACAAGTGACAGAGCAGATAAGTCAGCATAGTAATAATGATAGTAATTATACGAGAATTATTATTAACATCAGTGTCTTTGCAAGAGAAAGATGCTGAGCAGATGAGGAGGAGGCTCAGGAGTCTCAGGCACCCAGATTCCCATCACCGTTCTGCCCTGGTCTCTCCGTGGGTGTGAGGATGGGGAAGGTCACTGTCTCTCTGGCTGCCCTCACTTGCATTCTCTGTATTCAAGCTAAAGGTCCCTGAGATAAGGAGTCTTTGGGGCAAGTCCCAGCTTTGGCTGAGTTTCTGAGAACAATGTGTCTCTTCAAAGCACGGTCACCTGTGTGCTCCTGGGAGGTGATGCAGAGGGGCTGGAAATTAGACCATCCAAATTACTGATGGGTTGGAAACTTAGACTGTCCAAAGAGCCCTGCAGGTCACTAAAGCAGCTCCTAAGTGCTCTTTAGTCCAGCTCCCAGGATTAACACTGCAGCCCCTGAAACCTTTACCATGATCAGACAGTGAATCAGTGGCAGAAAAGAAACCCCAAGCTCCTTGTGTCAGGCTGGTTTCTCAGCACAGGAGCCTCCCACTCCAGAGGATCATAGAATCATGGAATGTGGAGTTGGAAAGTACCCACAAGGATCATCTAATCCAGCTCATGTCCCTGCACAGGACAATCCCAAGATTCAGACCATGTCCTTGAGGGCCTTGGCCAAATGCTGCTGGAATCTTGTCAGGCTTGTTATTGGGAAGCTCCTCCTACATCTCACAAGTTATTTTTTGTAAAAAAGGTGTTGAACAGCAGTAGTAGTTCTTGCAAAGTCTTGTCTTCTGGACTCCTCACTCTGCTTTTAAACACTGGATTTAACCCAACACATGGAGAAGTCTTCCACCATCAAACTGTACAACCATCCAATATTAAGCTAACCCTCCTGATCCCTGATGTACAGCAGGTAACCCCAACACCAGTCTCAGGTGTGTTTAGCCCAGCATTGCAGCAGCTCAGCAACGTGAACCATGTTCTCTGATGCCTGCTGTGCTCACGCTCTTCACCAGCACAGGTCCATGTCTTAACACAGCCTCAATCCAATTGCTAGAGAACTGG
The DNA here is from genome assembly GCF_000700745.2 of Antrostomus carolinensis. Taxonomy (NCBI): domain Eukaryota; kingdom Metazoa; phylum Chordata; class Aves; order Caprimulgiformes; family Caprimulgidae; genus Antrostomus; species Antrostomus carolinensis. Next base: position 1,470 of record NW_010299837.1, on the reverse strand, counting down.
TCCTGTGGTCCTGCTAGCACAGAGACATCCTAAAGTTTTCGGCATGACTTGCTACCCCTACAAGCCACCCTCTTCACTGTGAGGGTGGTCAGACACTGGAACAGGTTGGCCAAGGAAGTTGTGGATGCGCCTCCCTGGAAGTGTTGAAGGCCAGGCTGGATGAGGCTTTGAGCAACCTGGTCTAGTGGAAGGTGTCCCTGCTGATGGCAGGGGGGTTGGAACTAGATGATCTTTAAGGTCCCTTCCAATCCTAACCATTCTATGATTCTATGACTCTTGAGATTGCAACGCAGTTGTCTGGTAGATCTAACTGGCCACCAAAAGCTGTGGAATGGTCCAACATGTGCCTGATAGATCCGTCCCGCTGCCTGTTGGCATTTCTGTCGTTTCCAAGGAAACCCAGTGCCTCTGAGAGCTGGACGGATGAGTAGCGTTTGACAAAGGTGTTCTGTGATGCTTGGGTTTTTTAACGGCAGTTGTTGTCACCTCTCTGGCCTTTGCCCCTTTGAACGTGAAACGTTGCTGCTTTGCACAGACGGGGCTTTCATGAGAAAGAGTGGGAAAATCCCAATGCTCTGGCGTGCCCCAACTGCTCTTCCTTTTCCTGCTCTCTGCAGATGAAACAAACAAAACAAAACAAAGGAACCGCGGTGGCTGGGGTTGCTTCTAATTTAAACGAGGTTTCACCTTCAAAGCAGCATCCGTCGCTGAGCGGTGAAGAGCAGCGCGTGCTGTTCAGAAGCACTTCGGTGGGGACGCACAAAGAATCCTGCCTCTGAACCTCTGACAGCTTTCACTGCTCACAGCAGAAATCGGCTGAAAAGATTTATTAGCCAGCTTCAAAGCTGGAATTGCTCAGGAAGCTTTTGCTATTGCCTTATTACTGGAGAACTCTCCAGGTCAGAAACCTTTATTGGGAGAGAAGGGGAATTTTTTTGGGGTTGTTTTTGTTCTACTGTTTCTGGATGTGCTAATCTAATGACATGACTAATGTCTTCCAGCCAGATAGACGTCAGTGAAAATAGATGGAGGAGGATTCAGGGATGTCTAAACTGACATTTGTCTTGAAAATGGAGGCTGGACCTGGTCCCTAGATAGGAGAGTAAAGACCATGCTATATTAGGTGCCCCCCTTCTCATTTCCTGGATGGAGAAACATAGGTCAGTCCCAGCCACCTGGGAGGTAAATGTCAGCAAGGTGCTGGTTGACATATTTCCGTGCAATAAGTTGCTAAGACAGAGGAGGTGTCCACAGTGACACCAGGAAAAACACTACTTGGAACAGCATGGAAGTGGCAAAGATCTCTCAAACTCATCCCAATGTCTGTTGCAAAACAGAGATCTGTCTGAGACTGCCAATGTTCCGAGTAGGCTGGTGGTCAGGGGGATAACATGCCAGCATGTCCTTGTTTTCCACAGAAGGGAAATGGCACGAATATCAATCATAGAATCATAGAATCACAGGCTGGTT
>NW_010299836.1:343-2112 GCF_000700745.2 Antrostomus carolinensis | reverse complement strand
AGGGACGTGGGGGCTCTGGAAGGGAGAATTTTCTCCTCTCCAATTATTTACCATAATAAGTACTTTCAGTGCAGAACAGCTGATATTTGGGAGACACAAATCTCATGATTTACCTGTGCTCCTCATCAAACACTCCACCACCTCCGGAGCTGCTCTCCCTGCCACCCCTCCGGGCAGGCACGTACTGAGAGGACAACTGCCCGGGCAGCGCGCTCCTGTCTGAGCTGGGGCGGGGGGACCCTGTCTGCTCAAAAACTAAATCTGCTCCAAGTGAGAATCATTAAAAAATCCACCACCACCACCAAAAAATCCATTAACAACCAAAAATCTACTAACAATCATTCTTAGCACAGCACTAAATCCGACCCTCACCCTTTCCCGGCACAGAGCAGCACCAGCTCAGAAGGAGGAAGCGACGGTACGTGGGTTTATTTACCCCACTTCCTCCTGGCCCTGGGGAGGTTGCGGTGAATTACTCAGCCAGGCTGCGGTGCCGTCCTCGGTGAGGCTGTGGTGAGATGTTTGGCACGGCTTGGGGAGGCTGCCGTGCCATGATCAGTGAGGCTGTGGCACGATGCTGGGTGCAGAAGAGTGAGCGCAGAAGCCAGATGAGCTCGGTGGAGCTACAAGGGCAATGAAATCCAGCTGGAGATGGGAGCGTCTCCTCGAAGGGGGAGAAACAACCAGACCAGAGTGTTGGACCAGTCGTGCTGATTTATCCCACAGGGGTATTGCTCCAAGGCCAAAATCACAGAATCCCAGGATGTCAGGGATTGGAAGGGACCTCGAAAGCTCATCCAGTCCAATCCCCCTGCCAGAGCAGGAACCTAAATGAGATCACACAGGAAGGCGTCCAGGTGGGTCTTGAATGTCTCCAGAGAAGGAGACTCCACACCCTCCCTGGGCAGCCTGTCCCAGGGCTCTGCCACCCTCACTGGAAAGAAGTTTCTTCTGAAATTTAAAATGACCCATATCACACGGATACAATCCCAGAATGGTCTGGATTGGAAAAGCCCTTTAAGCTCATGGAGTCCAACCATGAACCCAACACTGACAAGTCCCCAACTAACCCATGTCCCTCAGCACTGTGTCCACACGACTCTTCAATCCCTCCAGGGATGGGGACTCCACCACTGCCCTGGGTGCTGTGTGGGCTGGTGGATGCAGGTTACTCATGAAACAGGCCCAAGACACCAGCATCCCTTTTCTGCTACGAAGGAAGGAGATTTCCAGATGGCCGCGGTGCCGGCCGGAGTTGAAGGCCGTGGGTGAGGAGAGGTCTCCCTCTCTATAACCTCATTCCTTCCACGTTTGCAGCCACACACGCAATAACGGCCCGTGTCCCACACGGTACCAGACTCCACAACACACCAAAGGTTTTCGGAGGAACTGAGGTGGGGGTTGGATTTACCCCGGGGCTGTGACCACATCCCCGGCTCACAGCAGGGGACACGACCACCATCAGCCCCACCACAACCCAGAAGTTCTTCCTGCAGGAGCAGAAACACCCGGCAGAGGCAGATGGGATGGGACCGAGAGCCACAGCTGGTGGGTGCAGCACCTGGGGTGGGTGCTGGTGAAATCCCCCCGGGGAGGAGGTGACCCGCTGTCCCTCGGGAGATCTGCGCTGGAACACAACCGTGTCCGGACGCAGGGACAGGGATGGTTCTCCCTGTCCCAATTTTAGCATCTGCTCCTCTCTGCCACCGTGGACGGGGACAGAGCTCCCACCCGGCCAGCCCAGCCAGCGGCACCACGGCGATCCCCGG
>NW_010299836.1:0-254 GCF_000700745.2 Antrostomus carolinensis | reverse complement strand
GCACGGCTCGGCGGGCGCGTGGTCAGATGCTAAAAGTGTTTTGAGGAGGAACTTCTTCTATTTTTACCTGATGCCAAATTCCAGTAGCTTCCCCAGGGAGCCATTAGCCAGCTCCACTGGCACCCAGTCCCGATAATTACAGGGCCACGCCACCGACATTTACCCAGGGCCTAAAAACAGCACGTGCTGCCCCGCCGGCTCCTCCTGCCCCGCCACAGCCCGGCAATGCCAGTGGGGACCCGCCGGTCCCTCCA
>NW_010299835.1:0-21823 GCF_000700745.2 Antrostomus carolinensis | reverse complement strand
CTGCTCTCCTGAAGTCCAGGGTGGTGAGCTTTGTCTGCAACACCAAGGATAGATGCTGTTCTACCAACAGATGGCTGAAGTGACCCACAGACCCAGTGGCTGAAGCACTTTGCCATCCTCTAGAAGAGAAAGCTGCTACAGAAGAGCATTTTTACCCCTCTTACTGTGGAGAAGAAATTCACATCATGTTAATCATTAAGCCTTGATGGCAACACAGCACACTGTCACAGAAGTGTGACAAAAACTGTAGGTCTTCATAACTAAAATCAGGCTTTAGAAGGCATTGGACTGTGCATGTCTGAAGGAATAGAGCTTTCGATCTGGTTTTCCACTTGACAGCGGGATGAGAAGCAGTTGCACACACTTCCATCAGCCACATAAAAAGGTGGGACCTTTCACTATTGTTCTAGAATATCAATTTTTCTTTGCTGACTATAGTGACTTCTAATCATCTCCACCGTTTGCACACAAGCAGAGGGGTCTGGTGTTCTCCAAGTCCTGTACAACTCGTGATGACTGATCCTGGTGCCCTCCTTCAAATCAAGCAGCCCTTGTCGCTTCTCCTCTCAGCTCTCCTGTTTCTGCAGTGCACGCTCCATAACGTTCACAGGCTCAGTCCAGCAGACTGCGATGAAGAGGCAAGTCGAGGAGGAGCACACAGAAGTGCACACCACTCCTCCAGGAAGGGAATGCTCAGCACAGACAGGCACAGGTCTGAATATATGCTTAGTTCCTCGTAAGCTAAGCCTCTGCTTTGCAAGAGAAGGAACAGATAAAGTGGATGCCAGGCTGCGACTAGACAGTGAAGAAAAATGTCACATGAAAACAAGCAGCATTACTCTCTGAAATATATATTTTATAGATACACAAAGAGAGAAATGGAACTGAGATGGGAGAGGAAAGCTACAGGAAGAACCAGAGAGACTCCACTGCGCATGAAGTGACTTCACATTAATGATCTGGTAGAAAAAAAAAGAAAGTAGTACCTGCAGTATGTTGCATGGCAGCATCTCCACCCCATTCCCCTGGGAAGCTGCTTCTGCCTGCCTGTGTGTGTGTGTTTAAAGCCACTACAGAAACATCCCTCTGATCCACCCCCCCATCAGTGACTCCCCCTTCCTCAACTCGTACAATACAGAAGATACTAGAGAGTTCTGTTCTGCTGCTATAAAGTGGAAATGAAAATAGTTTTAGAACTAACTGCTCACTTTTGACCTTATTTACAGAAGTTGTGTGAATCACAGAATACCATGCAGGCTGCTCAAAACCCCAATTTTGTTCTATAGAAAAAAAACCAAACTAGTTAGTTTTACACTCCCTTTTTAATTACAGCTATGATACTTTTAGATGGTCATTTTTTTTGGACATTTGTATTTCCCATATATATTTCAGGGGAAGGAAGGGAGAGACATCAGATTTCCTCAAATGCAGTTTTCAAGGTCAAGTGACTTCAAAACCTTGCTAACACTTTTTTTGGCACTGTATGAAAGAATAGGGTGACTTATTACGCCTGTTACTGCTGTCTGTTACTAGAAGCAGGTATCCACCTGGGAAGATTTAGAGATCTATTTGATTTCATATCCATGCAGAGAGTAATTAGATACCCTGAATTTCTGAGGCCACCCAACTGGACATATTTCAAACTGCCATTCTTCCCTCAAAAACTTCACATAGTTCAAGTAAAAAAAAGATGCTTTACTGTAAAAGTATTGTCAGTAGGTAAGTTACTTACAAGATAAACTCTTCCTTCCAAAAGGGATTTGCAGCATTTTTGGCTACAGAGCTGGCAAACTTCTGCATAGGGTCATTCAACTGAACTATACATGCGAGGTTTGTGCTGCCTGTCAGGGCAAGAAAAATCAGTATCCAGTTATTAATATTCCATCCCCAGAAGGCACACTTACTCAAAAGAAAGCAAAGAACCCCCTTCCTCACATACTGAGCTTTAGAATAGACTACTGGAAACACCCTCACCCATGAGCAGAATAAATTTCTTCCCTCCTATCAGTTTGTACACCATCTACATTAATGGAGACGGTCAAGATCAGGCCATCACCGTCCTATGTGCAGTTCTACATAGTATGAAACATGACAACCCGATTTAAATTCTGGCATGAAGCAAAGAAAGCACAGGCATAAAAAGATTAAAAAGGATGGGGAAACAGAATGAACAGCAAGGAGGTGGTAGCGTAGGTGTCAGGTGGGGAGGGAGCTAAGTTGCTTCCAGCTGCTTTAAAAAAACCTTAAAGTTTTCAAAGTTTCTACTGCCCACAGTCACAGTGGTTTCCTTGGACATCAAAGCAAGCTGCTTCTGCTAGCAAGTGAACGATGACAGTAGTGTTAATTAACAACGGCTTTGTGGACTGTGGTTTTTAACAAGTTCATGGCATTTTAGCATACTGCTGCAGAATTATCTCCACCTCGATCTTGTAATTTGATAGCACGGCAAACTGGCATATTAGAACAGTTATATTGCTGCTCCAAGGGGAAATAGTTTGCACAACATGTTCCTCTTTAAACAACTTCTTTTGTAAGGCTTTCACAGCATCAGAAATCATTGCAGTCCCAGGGTTCTAAAATACCAAGGAAAGTGGCAAAAAACTCAGTATTGACTGCGTGCAAAGCAAACAAAAGATATGCTGCCTCCAGTCCTCCACAAAAATCTACTTTATATTTACGATCATCAACCCTCAGTTGTTCTCTGGTGGTGCATGGGGGCTGTGGATGAGCCCTATCTGAGGCACAGAAGCAGCTTGGACCTGGCAAGGTTATTAGAGGAGACAAAGCACTATATACATGCAGCTTATTGGGGATCCAAGCTAACCCTGGAGTAAGTAGTTGAGCTGCTTTCACAGCACGCTGAGCCTGAGTTAATGAACCTGGGGCAGTTTTCTGTTAACCCAGCCATATGTCTCTGCAGTCTACTCTTGCTGCCAGCAGAGCTCAGCAGCCTGGGGCAGAAATGCCTGCATAGCTCTGCCTGAAATGACACCAGAGCTGCTGACCGACTGACACTGAACACTTCTGCCCCGCACACCCCAGTGTGCACAGCTAACAAATTTTTCCTTAGCAGCAGAAATCACTTTTGCCCTAGATGATGCACTGTGGACCGTACAGCACTAAATCTAGGATAATCTTTGTTTACATACACAAACTAAAGAGATAAAAACGGGCACAGCCCACAAGCAGAAGCCAGTTCTGCTACTAGTTACTCACGAGTTGAGCTAACATATTTACAAGAATGACAACCTCCTATAAACCATGTTAGCACCCCTGGTTTATAGGATGATAACGATCAAGACAGACAAATAACCCCAGCCCAACCCTCTTTATCTATGGAGGTTAGCCTGCAATATTGCACACTTACTGAGTCTCAGAGTTGCAACAGGATAATTAATTACTGCTGCAAGACAAGGTCAGGAAAAGGGAAGAGAATAATAATTAAAAGGTAGCAAACTATGTCCAGAAGCTAGGATCTTCTCAGCTGTGCAGTATTTCCACTGGATTTCAAGTGTACCAGCTAAACCCCACTATGAAGTTTTATTTCTCACACTCGGTCCCAAAGCGTTTACACTCCCAGAGTTGCCAGGGAACCAGCAAAATTCCCTCCATCTCCTTTTAAAAGAGCAAATGGTGATTTTGCCTGTCGATATCCGAGTTCCCAAAGCAGGGCATATTAATTGTCCCCTCTTCCTCTCATTTTCAGGGAGGGAGCAGAGAGGTTCCCATAAGATGAATCCTCTGTTGCATGCACTGTGTGCACATAAAGTTATCTCATCTCATGAGTTTTAAAGGCAGCCAAAATTATCCGCTCTTTTGAAAAGTTTAGTTTGCACTACAAAATTGTAGAGTAATAACAAATTCTGAATGAGGTCTTCCTGCAATCTGCAGTTTCCAGAACAGTTTTATTTATATAGGACATTTCACTGCAAAGAATTCTAGAACTGCTATAAAAATAATTTGTTTTTAAAAAACAGTCTGCAGAAAGTTACAGAGGAATCACTTCCAATCAGGATGAGGAAAACAGTATTATGCAAAAGTCTGGGGCAGAAACCTATTACATCTAACTGAAAAAAGGGAGTATAGCAAAAAGACACCAAAACCAGTGTCTTGCCCAATTTAGCAGCCACAAGCTTCCATTGAAAAGACTGTTAATGAATTGTTAGTGACCATAAATAACAGAGCCTCAAACGTGTATTTCCACTGACAAAATCTGAAATATGCTTGCTCGTGCCACAATCAGTGATGCCGGCACTCTTGCACTTGAAGAAGTCTCAATACTTGCTAGACAGGCTGGGTGTTTCTTTCCAAAACTAACAGTGTAATTTCATCAGGCAGTGACCTCCTTTTTGGCTTAATTCTCCTCTTGCAAGAAGTACTCCCTCCCCTACCCACAGAGGTACTTCATTAGGGGGAAAAAAAGCCCCTGACAACAAAACACCACCTTTGAGTACACCTACAGAGAGAAGGAGAGCTACACAGATAAATCAGCAAATAGCTCAAAAGTAAAGAAAAGCAGCTGTAAAAGTAAGGTAATACTGAACCAAACCAACGTCACTGCCATCAGTGAATGAAGAGCTGAATTTGAGCCCCTCAACTTTGGTATATTTGAAGTGATAACTTTCAGAAATTAAAACTAAAATCCAGAAAATAATTAAACAACTTCATAAATACGTGAATTTCACTTTGTTTTCAACACTGATGGAATTGTTTACGAGAAGATCAAGATGTTTAAATACTCAAAAAAACCAAAACATACACAGTTTGGTACAAGCATGACTGACTCTGTTTCTCAGAGTACAGCAGTTTCCTACATCTTCTTCTGAGAGAAGGTTGTAACCCAGAACTTCCAAATTATTTCAGCAAAAAGCAAAAAAAACAAACCCCAAACAACCCTGCTTCAAACCGAGCAGCATCGCATGGGCTACGTTACCTGCAGCACTGTGATCGGTTAGGTTTACCATGATGTTCTTCACCAGCAGTTTGAGCTCATGAGCCCTTGGAGGTTTAGGCGGACTAGTGCCCTGAGGGAGAAGGCTTGTGTTCTGTACATGCTGTGAAAAGCGAGCAGAACAAGAGGGATCACAAACACACAAATATAAAATACTTTTAACTTCTGTCACATCAATATAGGGAAGCAGACGTGCAACGGGGTGTAACAGCAACAGACGGCCCCACGGCAGTTACGATCACAGAGCCTTCAGTGCCAAAGGTTATGTTGTTTTAAAGAACATATTCCAGTTGTTTCTGATCACTGAATGGTGTTAAACTTACTCATATGTGGGTCAAGAGTAAGTAAGAAAAACACTAAGCAGCAGGAGACTTCTCAAAAAAATACAGGTAGGAATAAGACTTACCTGAACCTCCTTTACATCCGTAGGCCTTGTACTTAACACTACAGATGGAGAAACTGAGCTAAAGAGGTTCTTCAAAGTATCTCTGAGTGTTTCAGATATTGCACATGTCCCTGCTGTCTGTCCCTAAGAGGAAACAAACAATCATGCTTCTCAAAATTCAGGAGAAAGAAGTTAAGACAAAAATTAATTTGGTATATCTAAACCACCAAAGCTATTGACCATTATCTTTATCAGCGAGAGACACAGTTTGTCGTTAACAACAAAATGTAACAAAAGATTATGCAAGTAATTACTTAAATTTCTGTATTGTGCATTAAAGGAAAACTACAAATATACACTGAAAACATCACAGGCTGTTGAGAGTTAGGAAGGCACAGCTATTAGCCACCACAAAACCAGAAGTTTCATTAACAGTTTATATCTTATGATGGTGTTTGAAAGTTTGGGTATTGGTTCGCACCCAATTGAGAGAGCAGATGAGGTCATCAGATAAGCAGATCGGCGCTGTTCCACCGATTTAATAGCAGTGATGCCAGCTTGCAACAGCTGAGAAGAAGCTAATCCCATGCTGGACTGAAAAAAATATTATAGCACCTCTTGGAGGTCTTCAAACTTGCTGAAAGTGCACTGTAGGGACAGACATCCGTGCTACTCTGGGGGACTGACTCGTAGGTTTGTCCATTGAAAAATCTCCTGACAATCTGTGCTTAACACCACTATCTCTGAGGGACCAGAACAGACCACAAAGGCAGTGTGCACATGTAGCTTCACACAATTAATTGTAAGGTGTATGAAGACGGTGAGCTGCCCCTGCCCTCCCTGTGCTCGTGGAGAAGCGCTTCCCAGGTCACACTGCTCAGAAAGTCTCTTCTGCTCAGTTACCTACAGGGAGTGGATTTTTAAATTAAACTATCACAGAAAGGACAGCCTGATATCCAACGGCTCTGCAGGTAGCCCAGGAGAAATTTCAGTGAGGCTCCTTTTCTAAAGAAAAACATGAAGTAGGAGAGAAAGATCTGACCTAAACAAGAGAGGACTCATCCGTCTTTTCTCACCTGATATCACACTTGAGAGAATTTACTATCACAGAACAAGACCTTAAAAGAAAGAAAACTGATTTACAGACACAGATTGGACAATGCAATAATTACACAAAGCAGAAAAAGGCACCCTTCTGCATGCTGCTGTCTGACAGGAGCAAGCCTACAACCGGTGTGCCAGGGCCAACAAACAAGGCCCTGCTGTAAAGACAAGGCACACTGATGGCAAAAACACCTGATTTGCACCAGCAGAGAGATCAAGCTGGGGGCTGAAGGTTTTGCTCTACCACCCTGGACACCCCGCAGCACCACGTTCCTCCGTTACAGAGAGCTCTCAGCACGAGAAGCAATCTCTCGTTCCAGAAGATTCGGTCCTTTCTTAGGGGTAGGAGAACGATCATGCAATGACTTCTGCACTCCTAAAGGTATGACTGCAGCTTGCACAACAGGTCAAGCAGATTTGGAATAACAGCCCTTTCCCAATTACCCAAGTGTTACAGAAACATTTAGGGTGTTTCATATAAATCCCAGGAATGCTGTGGACAGAAATCCTGTTTCACTGCCTTCTTACCTAACAGCTCTTTGATGACAGGTCGCTACGCTTCAAACAGTACAACAGCATCGACCAGACCCACAGAAACTCTACTTTGCCCACACTGTGCTCCCTCAAATGACCGCCAAGGAAAGAGGCAGCAGCACATTTCTGCAACTTACAGATAATGCTCTTTTACTTGAGAAAATATTAAAGTATATCAGGCTGTCTAAAGCCTCAGTTTCAGTAATTTCATTACTACTGTTATTTAAATAAGCATATAAATTGTGGTTAGTTGTCACTGTCTGGGAGACAATTTCCCTCCCTTGCCCTTATCTCAACACTGTTTGATGAAGAACACCGTCAAGACTGTACAATCCCAGCCGCCTTGCTTTGCCACCAACCTAATCTGTCATTTGTTATTTAACAGTAACACCAGCAACAATAGTCATTGGACTTCTATTCATAGGCATTTTCTGATGTTTCCATAGTTACTTGGAAAGCAGTTTGGTCAAAGAGCCTCCTGTCAGGCCAACCTCGTTTTTATCCACCCTAATTTGGAAAGTAACGCTCCATTACAACACCCTCTACCAGGCAAGCCATAATGGCTTAACTGTCAACCAAAAAGGCTTAAGACAACACATTTTACTTTGGGTTTGACATGGGATAGGGGCGTACAGCCAGCTACTGTGGCCACCTTGGGGCATCCCAGCACATGGAGTCACAGTCCCACATGCAAACCCAAGCCCAGCCACTCACCTGGGTTGCCAAACACAATTCAGGTTCACCCAGCTATTATCAACAGAAAACAGGTTATTATATCCACCTTGTCTGACTGATGACAAAACCACTGTGTAGATAATCACAAGCAATTAAAGGTATTTATTTGTATACACAATATTGCTTCCAAAAGGGGAAAAAACAAGACACAAAAGCTGACATTTCAGTTTAGGATCTGAAGCAACTTCCGAGGTGTAGGTTGCTCACAAGTTTTAGCTCTTTGTTGACTGCCTCCCCTCTTCCCTAAGGGCTAATAGAAACTTCAAAGTGAAAATAAAGTCCTTAGCTATCAAGAACTTAACAGGCTCAATTTAAAAATGGAGGCAAAGCACAGCAAGTTACAACTCCTTTGCAACTCTGGACTCAGGCTCAGGAGTCAGATGTCAGTCTGAGACTGGACATCACAACCTGTCTCTCAAAAAGCAGGTTGTGATGTCCAGTGACTGTACCAGAGCCAACTGTGTTTGCCAGTAAGTACTTAATGACTGTTCAATATGTGGATAATCAGCATGCCACCCCAACACGTGAAGGTCGTTTACACTGCTACACATGCACAGTAAAATCTAAATTAATACACACTTCAAAATACTTGTCTGTCTTTAGTTGAGAGTTTCACATTTCTGTTTACAAGATCTGTGGTAATAAATTACTATGATTCTAGGTCACTCAGTACGTGTCTTTAGAAGCAGCTCTACTATACAATAAACCTATTTTTTAATGAGGCCTTCAGTCAGAAAACCCACTTCACAAAACACAGGCAAGTATTCACCCACTGTAGTAAGAAAGGCTTAATTCACCATGTTTGTGCCAAAAAAAATATAATTGTGAAAGGTCAAAGGCAGAAGAGAGTCTCAGTCATGAAGAAACTCTTTCAGGGGATGTCCCAATAAAAAACCCCCAATGAATCAGTGCTTACATACTACGATAAGGTACAACTCCAAAAGCATCAAGATATTTTTAGATCACCCATAGTTTCCTTAAATAATTGTATCTTTCCAGAGCTGTTTCTGAACTATTGTTTCCAGATTTCAAAACTGATTTAAGTTAAAGAAGGAGCAACTTGTAATTACTTTGACAGGAATATCATTGCAATTGTTGGGGGGTTTTTTTGTTACTTTAGAAGTCCTCTGAGAGAAGGTATTTAGGAGCAGACATTTTTCACATCTTTGATTTTGGATGAAAAAATATTTGCTAAGTCATTTGTCTGTCACATAGAGACTTGATTTATCTTTAATGCTTCAATAATCTTGAGAAGTGCTCCCAGACTTCAGAGATGTAGGGTTTTGATGGATGAGCCAAGCCAGATGTCACTGAAGCAGTTCAGGACGCCACTATCGACAGCTAACACGCCCCTACGGAAGACAGCCAGCAGAAAGGAACGGCCATTTTTGCTACTGCTCTTCCAGACTCACCTGATACCTCAGCTCCAGACACTTCTACTGCTAACCTAAAGAATTACACTGGGTTTTGCACCAAAGGGATGGAGACCCATGTTCTCTACCATTATAACAAATAAAATTTAATGACTGACCTCCTGCACTGTTGGCTGGATTTCAAAGTTGGTTTCATTGGCATTAATGAGGAACCACTCAACTTTGACATCTTCTCCTTTGTCTTTCACATAGAGCTGAAGCTGTGGATAGGAAAGCAGTTATTGGAGAGTGTTCTGGTGTCCTGTGAATAAATTGTAGGTCAAGCTCAACACTAAGGCTCACCAAAGGAAGAATGATACCAGTCTCTGAGTAAGTAAATTCGAAGTGACAGTCTAACAAAGCAGAAGTTAAGCTTTGAGAGTGCATGCCAGTCAAAAAAGGGCATTGCTGTTCTATACGTCTGCGGAGTCTATCCAATGTGTTATTTATCCACAGTCTCCTAAAGAGATGGCTTAATTTATAAATTTATTGCTTGCTCCAGAGGGAAACTGTAATATTAAACATTTTACGGATGTTAACATGAGTTTTTAGGCATTTTGCAAACAGGAGGTTCAGCTCAACTCCAGGATGAGATGTAATAAAAGGAAGAAGAGAGAGAACAACACTTAACATTTTACCTGCAAGTGAACTGGAGACAGTTTCACGCTGTACGACTGACCTTCTGCAGCTGTGGGTGAAGTATGTGAGACAGTGACAACAAATTTAACAGAATCTCCCACAACATTACAAGAAACCACCTAAAAAAAATAAGAGGGGAGGGGAAGACAAAGAAGGGAAAAACAAATTAGTCTTCAGAAGAAGGTTTGGTGAAGGCAAGAAAGGAACTAAAAAAAGGAAGGACTTTAAGCTACCAAAATTATGCTAAAGGTGGGAGATTTCTAAGCAATGCCACTACCATCCCTACCTCCTTCTGTACATTCACTTCTAAAAACTGTAGTTCAAGTGTTCGCTTCTGGACACAGAATTTAATACCTGGAAATTCTGTTATTTTCCAAAATTCCTTTTGTACTGTTACCCAATACAAAAGTAACTCCTCACCTGACAAAGACTCCTTTGTGTTTCACACATCTAAATACTAAAAGCTCAAAGATCAGAATTTTGCATAAGGGAGACAAAGTTTGTTGTTGTTCCTCTTCTGATCCAAACTAAGTTGCCTACCACAGGACAGCTGGTTTTACCAAACAGTATTTGGTTTAGTGGTATCCTACAAAAGTGAAACTTTGGCACAACCCTGCTGCTGCAAAAGATACTTTTGTTTGAGTAATTCCAGTTCCCAGTGGGGTGGGAAGGGGCAGGAGCCTTTAGAAGTTTATTCAAGTCTTCAACTAAACCAAGAAAAGTTCTGAAATTTGGTGACAAAGCTAAATGCCTGGGAACAGTTTGCATACCACTTAACTGCACTAGACTTCATTGAGTACACTCCCTCACCTTCATGAGCAGTAATTTAACTTGTTATCACACTGAGTTTACAAACACTGAATGGTTTTTCTTCCCTCTCCTCTGCAAACTGACTGTGGTGCTGGAGCTGCCATGCAGAATCCCCAGAGCGTGCAGAAAGTGCCTGGCAGCACAGGAAAAGCCCAGGTACAGAAGTCAGAAATCGCTCATGACGCCAGAGAGAGAAGCTCACTTTGCAAACAGCTCTGCTGGGTAAAGACAGCTGCTTGTCACTGTCCCTCTGTGGCTCCTGTCCCCACAGCTCCACCGTTGGAAATGAGAGCTGAGCCCTCCTTAGACTGGCTCAGGCAGAGTTAACCAGGTTAATGCAATGCACAGACAAATAACTGGCTACAGGATTTGTCTGTCAGAAACTCTGCATGTATGCTATTAAATTATGTTTGCGCACTTATTGCTTCACTTATGGGCACTGGATTGAAGCTGAAGGCTTTAAAATTAATCATGTACTTTCTGGAAGATCCTTATCAATCTCTCCTTAAATATATTTCATCTCCCTGGGCTCTACAGCATACATTTTAAGAAGCATCACAGCATTATCAAGGGCTTCGGAGCACATCCATTAAGGCAGAGACTCAATTACAGAGGAGTCAGGGGAAGCGGTGGATATGACAAATAAAGATCCCAACCACGCCCACAAGCAACAAGATTTGCCTTTTCAGGTTTGTCTTCTGTAAATCATAGTTTATACGTGGACAACTCAGTTTCCCTCACCTCTCCCCTTCCCCAGAGTCTAAATTACTTCAGAAGTTATTTCTGACCCTTAATCCCATATAATCAACACAAACAGCCACTATTATGAAACAACATGAAGGATTTTTAAGCATTTTCAATAAGTAACAAGACCCGAGAGCCTAAGTGCTTATTTTACTTGGAGATGAGTTGAAAAACAGAATCACTCCTTTCATTCAGAAGAATGGATTGGCATGATGGCTCTTTAAAAACTTCAAAAATGATTAGCTTCTTCCCTCTTTTTCGAGGGCAGAGGACAGGTCCGATGCAAAAGCCGCTGACACTTGCATGTCCTAAATGCAGTGGTTTATCATCCATGCACGTCATCCACACATGCACAGGAAGTTCAGTGCATTCAGTACAAGTTGGACTCGCTGCACATGTGGTATGGAGCCATTTGTCTGGAATTTCTGGATGTCTAAGAGCCAAGATGGCCAAGTACGTGGCTGATTACTGCTTTTTTTAAAAAAAAAAAAAAGTGTGGCAGGAGAGTTGGTAGATGAGCTCATGTGCCACTTTTCTCTTAATCCTGTTTACTTCTAAGTAAAGGATGGAAATAGACATTGCAGGTGGTAGAACTTTCACTCTCCTTTCCACACTTTGTCAAGAGATGCCAAATCCATTTTTTTTTTATATTTGTGCCTTTAGTTTATGAGTCCAAACCAGTAGGGTTTGGGCTTTCAGTCTCCTTGATTGATTTATTTTCTGCTGAAGACACCTATCAAGTCCTACTCCTCCCCTAATTTTTAATAAAATAACTGTGGTCTTCAGATACAGAGGTCTGTTCATTTTTAATCCAACCAGAAAAAAGGAGTGGTTCCACATTTGTTAAAGGAAAATAATATTTCTTTATATCAGGTGAATCCCTTTGTTCTAGGAGCAGGATGGATTATGGAGTCAGAATACTGAGAGAAGGAGAATTCTGGGCTAGAATTTGAAGAGAAAGTGATTCTGTTTTCATCTAAGATGCTGCCACAAGTGGTGAGAAGTTGATTAAAGAAACCGCAAATGCCGCTTCCCTTTTTAAGTGACATTCCTTTAGAAATGTAGCAGATTGTTTTGACAGACCAGATCAGAAATATGTAGGCCACTTCCCCTGGAACAGTCACATGAAGAAAAATACTGAAGCTATGCTCCTCTTCCTCCATGCCCCCATTCAACCTGCTTCCTCAAATTAATTTTCTCTGCACAGATACAGAGCAGGAGAAGGGAGGGTCAGGCAAAGCACTCCTTTCTGGTCGACAGGGCAGAGAGATGTTCATGAGAAAACAGTAGCAACTGGCCTGATGGGAAGGGAGCTGCTCTTCAACTTCATTTATCTTCCTCATCTCTCTCTCTCTCACCTCTCCTTACCGGGGACATCCTCAGTCATCAATATTTTCTGGTTTAGAGCCTACAAAACCTGTAATTTTTTATAACAAAATGCTCTTTGAAAATGAAGCCCTTGTACCACCACACAGCAGCAGTGGCTGGCTAATTCTGGACCCCAGAGGAGTCACACCCCAGGTCTTTTGTTATCCTATATCCAGACAAGCAATACATCCTAAATGAGCAGAAACAGGGTGAGACGAAGTAGAAGCACAGAAAAATCAGGACTCTTCTACCAGCAAGACCAAGGTATTTTCTCCCTCTAGCACCTCCGTTGCTCTAGCCTCCTGCAGCAAATGCCACATCACCAGCCAAGGTCTCTCCATGCACTTTAGGGATCTCCCATGGAAGGGGTTCCCAGCCTTTCCTCAGGTGCCTTCACTGGCAAGGCTGTGCCCCCGCTCCCCCTCAGCCCTCTGCCATCCCTCCCCACACTCAGCTGACTCCTGGCACTTGATGACCCCCATGCCAGGGTTATTCTTGTTATCTCCTCAATATCCTCCAGCCTCACCCCTCACCTGCCTCCATCCCTGACTGCACAAGCCCACGATGCGGGCGAGCTGCTGCGGCAAAACTCCCCGACCTGGCTGGACTCTGTTCCCCACCCGCCCAACGCTGGCACCCAGCTCCAGTGAGCTGCAGATGCTGTTACACACCTGGCTTAATCATACCCAAAATTGTTAGGAAAATTATCCTAGGAAAAAATTATCTTTCTGATAAACAACTGCAGGAACGAAATAGACTGAAAAAGCACTACAGCTGGAGTAAGACAAATATTTTCCTGAGAAACTCAAGTGTCCAAACTTGTGCACCCACACCTATTAAAGCCCTTCCCCCAGATTTTCCCTCCCCCTCTATATCTTGGCTTCATGGTTCCCCTGGACAGAGCTGCAAAATTTCAGATTCCTTCCTTCCTGAAGCAGCAGCAGCGGAGGATGCTTCATCTCAAGGAGAATCAGAGTGCCTCTGCTCCTCACACGTGGTATCCTCTTGCCTTGAGAGGTTTCAGTTTTGCCACTGGCACCACAGTGATTTGTGTTACATACGACCTCTTCATAACTGCTCCGGGACGGTCGCCCTCTCTCCCTCCCCTCTCCATGTGTGGCAGCAGGTTCCCACCCATAGCCAAGCAGAGGGTGAAGGGCTGTGACTTCAGGGGGAAGTTCTGACAGCCCTGCCAAGAAAGGTCATCTTCACCTTCCCCAGGCCCCAACCACATCACGTGCACATGTAAAACTCTCAGCATTACAGACCCTCTTTGCTTTTTCTCTGGAAGGAAGTAAGTTTTACTGCACTTGGTATTTATTTCCAGAAAGAGCATGTGTTACTCAAGGTTACTCAGTAGTATGAAAGCAATAAAAACCTGTAAAAGTTTGCACAAGAAAATGAGCATATACCATGAGGCAACCACACAGTGAAAGCTGCCCTGATCTCAGCTGTAGGGACCAGGACGCCACTAGATTCAGGACTCCCCCAGTTTCCCACATTTGTTTTGGAGAAACTCATCTGAGAAGGAGAAGGCTCTTTTTTTGGCATGGAAAACTCTTCTTGTCAACGGCCACACAGACAGTTTGTGTGCTCAGCTTAAAACCTCACCTCAAAAGAAAATTTTCCAGTCAGAAACTTCTGCCTGTTGATAGCTATATCACTCAGCTGTTCAGAAGAAGAACTACATGATCTTCCTTGGTTACCAAAGCCTATGCATTAACTTCTTGAGGGGGTTTCTGTAGCTTCTTCACCATTTCCTCTTTACCCAAGTGACACAGACAAACTGAAGGACAGAAGCCAAATGTGACACCTAACCCAGGCACAGCTAAGGGTGGATTTTTAGAAGCCGGTATCAAAGTGAATTTGCCTGCATATATAATGAGACAACCCTGGAACAGTTTTCCAAAACAATGCTAAACACCAGGGTGAAGGCAGGGTGAGTGAAGGAATGAGTGCAGGAGGGAGAGAGTTACCATGTCAGCAATAGAAACAAAGCAGAAATTGCTAAAACATGTGAATTTATCCATTCCTTTGAGACCGACAGACATACAAATTCAAAGAAGTGGAAAAAAAATGGAGGGGGGGATAAAACAAACAAGCAGGGAGTACAAGGAGACAGGACAGGAAGAATTTTCAATCTGCCTACCAAGTTAAGTGAATATCAAATGGTGCAAGGACAGGAAGCACTACTTATATTTAAGAAGGGGGAAAATAAATAAATACCAGAAATAGACTTGCTAGTTTGGCCTCACTAACATGCATATCTTCACAACACAGAGATGTGAGAGGCAGCATAGCTGAAGACATGGAGACCATCAGAAGACAATAAAACACAGGAGAGTTTTGCTAGTTTGTGCTACAGTAGCTTGGAGAGCAATTCAGTTGTGAAGGCACAGGCACATGGTGCTGTTGGGGTGCTAAGGCACCCCTGGCCCCTGAGCCGAGCTGGCAGATGTGGCAGAAGCCCATGGGAGGCCCACACACATCTGCAGGAGCAGCTGGAAGACAGGCAGGGTACCTGACAGTGCCAAAACCAGTATTAGCTCCACTGAAGCAAACAAATCTCCACCCTGATGTCTTCCTCTGACAAGACACTCAGTTCTTAACTAGGTTAGATTCATCATGTTGTCTTGTCTGCCTTAGTAGGGTCGCCCCACTGATAATTAAGCTTGTACTCCATCATTTCCATGTTAAGGTGAACAGGAATGTGTCTGAAAGGGAGAGAGAGGACAGTACAGTGAGCAGGGAGGTGAAAGCTGGAAATCAGTTACAAAGGAGCCTGTTGCACAGTTAACATCCAAAATTCCTCAGGAGAAATCTGAAAGAAAGTGTGATGATGAGGAAAGCAAGATGGGAAGTAGCAATATAAAGCAAGATCAGGACATCACATAGAAAAGCTGAAAAACCTTGAAGACTAGAAGGGAAACGCAACTCAAAATACATGTGCGTGTGAGAATTAACCAACATCACTCCCATAAAGGGCAGCTTATCACTGGGAGAACACCAAAGAAGAGCGAATTGGATCCATCAAGTCAGTCACAGTCTCCCACAGTCACATGGGAGAGGCAGATCAGAAGCCTAAAATTCATCAAGAAAGTATGTTCAGAGACACAAAGAAACAGTAATTTCCTTGCGTGGTGAGACCTCACCTTTACTGTGGTCTGTGTGTCACTTCAGCCATCAAGTTCAAGAAAACAGATTTAACTGGAGCTGCTGCTGAGAACACGTGCACAGGAGTGACTTAGTGAGGCAGGACAACATCATGAAAGGAGACTTAAGTAACAACTTATTTAGACAAGGTAAACAAAGGGTGGAAGGAAATATAATTCCTTCACAATGTATTTACAGACAGCAAGCACCATGGAAGAAAAGTAAATACATTAAGGATAAAGGATTATATTAATACAGAAACAAAAAAAAAATTTTTTTTGGGGGGGGGGGCAGAAAAGCTGCATGGGCCATGATTTCACTTAGGCTTGTAAAAAATCCCTGTCATTAAAGCAGCAAAGCTCCAGGACAGCTTTTCAAGCAAAACAGGGAGTTAAAGAACAATAGGAATGGCACATGATGGTCAGAGCAGTTCACTCCACCAAAAATAATCAGAAATAAACACACATACATAACTAGGCATGAGTCCCAGTTAGTACTGTAGCGGTGACAATGAGAAACCAGAGTTCCCTGGAGCAGAAAACAGCCTTTGCCACACAATGTCTCTACCTGCTTCAAAGGAAGTGGAACTGGAACCCCCAATGCCCCAGCATGGCCTGAACGCTGGCTGCCAGCTCGCAGCAGGGTGGCTGCAAATCAAGTGATACCAAGATGGAGCTATGACAGCTGTGTGGGAGAATAAGACCTTTTTGGGCGTGCTGCACAGCTCATGGGAAAACAGGACCTCTCACAAGCCTGCAAAACAGTCCTCCTTTCTCTCCATCATTTCCCCCAGCAAGACTGATCACACAAAAATTAACATAAAGCTTTCATATTTGCTGTTGCCTGTGGTGATCCAAGACAGTCATTCCTTGTATAGCAACTTATTACCACTCACAAAAGGAATGGCACTCTGAGGGCATTTTATTTCTATTTAATCATGAAGCAGGAAAAGAAAGGAGACTCCTGTTGTAGTTTGCTCCACCTAAACTCTCTCTGCCAAGTCCCCATCAAGAGAATAATCTTTTTTGTTGTCTTTTTTGTTGTTGTGAAGCTCAAAGCCTCTGGAAACAGACTGCAGTAATGGAAAGGTTGGCAGAATTAGCTAAGAATACTGCTAATGTTTACTTTATCAAAACAAAACAACCAACACCACACAATGAAAACAGGCCACTTCATTATATATATTTAGGCTCTGTCCCAAAACTGGAGTGAAGGTGACGTATGGAGGCACTGTCATGAAGCAGTGTGGTGTAGCCTTAAGCCACAGCGCAGCTCTCTCCCTATCACAATGGCTTTGGCCAAGCTCACAACCAGCAGCTTCACCAACCACGTCTGCAGCGCTGCGCTGTGGAGCACACACCAGTTTTGGAACTTTCAGTTTCTTCAAGGCAAGGACAGTATGGATACATCCAAGGAGACTGCATGTGTTAGTGTGTGTCCTGGTCATACACAGGGCTGTCAGCAGTAATATAATCACTACAGCCTGGCTGGCAATCCCCTATTCTATCGGAGCAAGACTGCACAGGAGCCTTCCCGGGCAGGAGGCTCGCTCCCAGGGCCAGGCCGGCCCATCACCTGAGTGTGCTTGGAGGCCCAGCATTCAAGAGGACAGACGACCACCCACCACAAAAAACATACCACAGGGCTCTATCAGCATACAGCTGCATTAAAGTATTACACATCCCACGTTTGCTGCTATTTTGATCTCTTATCCTCAATCCCCCACTTCCTTTGATGACCACAACCTCTCTGATGCAAGGTCAAATAGATATTTGAAATGACATGCAATAAATCAAGCCCGAGCTGCTGAACTGAGGCACCTGTATGCCCCTGCCATACAGATCACAACTAAAGCAGCACGTTGAACCGGTTGCAGGAAAAAAAGTCTTGTGCCAGCTGATGCCTCAGGCAAGTGCAGAGCTCTGGGGGATGCTGCAACATTCATCAACATACAGCACATGGTCAGAAACTACATTCAGAGTCAGTCACACCAGTAGTGAGTTACAAACATGCACCAGAAGTTCGAGTTTGGACAAGCTGCAGAGAGAAATTTCGATTTCATATGCAAAGATTAAGAGTTTGAAGAGCAAGGCTGGGGGGAAGAAAATACCAGCAAAAAAACCCCTTTAGACCCTTGGTATTACCTGAGGAATATGTAAGAGAGACAATTACTGTATAAGAGAACTCCTGAGGTGTTTAGAGAAAGGTATTAATTTAAGGAAGGACTGAAAGTAGCTACCAGAGTGCCACTCTAAGGTTATTATACACTGAAATCCAAATAAATGTTCAGGTTCTACCTTAAATGAAGAAGTAAGAATAATTCAGAGAAATTTTTCCAGCAGCTGTGCACAAGATTATGGACATGGGTTTTGGGACAGTTCAGAACAACCCAGTTTATGTAAGCAAACCTGGCTTAATCCAATACATTTTTAAATGTGCTTATATTGGTTTAAGCTGCTGCAGAACCACATTAGATTGCTGGCTGCAGTATAACAGCTCGATTAACATACTGAAATGGCTCAGCCCAAGGTCAGACAAGGACCAGAGACTGCACAAGGGAGGGTGCCAGATTGCAAAGCCACAGGTAGGGGAGAGCAAGAGAACAGCCCTACAGCAGCCAGCAGTTCTTTGGGCTTTGGCTGCAGCAGAGCCACCACTCGCTACCTTCTGCTGCCCAAGCTTAACCACAGCAGGTTAAAATGCCCACGGGGCATCACGGGTGCTAACTTACCTTACTGCTACACCAGTCAAAATCTACATTTAAACAACACAGAAGTTAACTGAGGACTGTGGCAGAGATGTTCCCAGTGGTACTTCCTGGAAACAGGACTGCAGGTTCGTGCCTTGGTTCTGGCACACAGGCAAGACCAAAAGTGGGTTTTAGCCTTGAGTCACTGCTCTCATTGTGGTCCAGCTACTGGCACAGTCCTGTGAGCACAGAGCTGGCTCCACGAACTCCTGTTGAACTTTCATGCTGGCCAAGCACAACCAGCAGACCCAAACCTCCTCCTCCTCCTGGCCACCTCCCATGCAAACACATGTGCAGCCCTGCTCACCTTCCAGCAACATTTTGGACACTGTACTGCAAGGCACCTTGTTTTTGTGCTGTTAGTCACCAGCTTTTATTTCTAGCAGATCTCCCTCAGTTGCTGGCTTCACACATTATCCAGAACACCACTTTTAGACTGAGCAGTCCCCTCTCCTTATAATTTCCCACTGTGGGGTCTTCCAGTGGTACAGAGAAACACTAGTGCCAACTCTACAGCCCTACTGACTCCAGTCTCTCTAGCCCACCTGCTGGGGCAGGGGCCACTGGTAAGGGGAAAGAATTAAAAGAAAAAAAAAAAAAAAAGAGAACAAGTGCAAACAACTTTACATGTTGGCAATCCCCAGTGGCCACCAATCAGGGTGTGACTGTAAGCTGTGTATCAGGCAGATAAGCATGCATAGTTTTCAAAGGAATCATAGTAGAGCTGCTTAACATCTAAATCAGACAAGCAAACCAAAATAACAAAGTGAAACAAGAAGAAAAGCATTAGGCTAATTTGAAGCAGATGCCTAAAGCTGAGCACCAGTTCAGATGTGACTGGTAGTTACAGTCACTAGGATGAAAATGCAGAAGCTATCATTGCTAATAAGCATACATACATTTTTACCCTAATAGCCACATTCTGCCTGATTTTAATTTTACATGCACTAAGCATGGCAAAAACTACTTCCCGGTATGTGGAGTGGGGGTGGGAGAGGAAGTATCGCTCCTCACTGAATACAGGATTCAGCAGAGTCAAGACTTCACCCTCAGGACTTTGCAGCTGTTCCACTGATCCTTACCCGGCTCCGACTTACAGAGCAAACCTGTAATCAGCTGCACAAACAGCAAGAGGCAGACAAAGACGTTTTCCTGCCCCAGAGGAGAAGTATCCCTTTCCTTCTTCATGAATTTCCCACCCCACGCTTCAGCAGTAGGATGGGGAACCACCATACTGATGGTGGGGGGAGAAGTTTATAAGTTCATTAAAGGTGTACTTATAAACTCGGAATAACCCTGGTTATTGTTCATTTGGTGGAAGCCCTGGAGCACACTCTGCTCATGACTTGCAAAAGAAGTGAATCAATCTGAAGAGTCTGCACAGCTTCATTGGAGAGGCAGCCTCTTACCAGCCTTGACAAACTTGGGTCAAGTGTACAGAAGTATTGACAAATAAAACTCCCACTGATGCTAACGAGAAAAGTTAACATTTCCTGCCTAAAAGGACACTGAAACAAAATAAAACTGAAGTTTACCTTCTCTTGAGCTGACTTTACAACACTAACAACTTGTTTAACTGCTAGCTCAAGTGGTTCTGGTGGGTCATCTTCCTCAAACGTAAGCAACTGTGAATCCTAAGAAAGAAGAAAAAAGAGAAGCATCATTAGATGATGAACCCATCGCTTGAAAACAAGTGATAAAAGTGCCTTGCCAGTGAAATTCCTGGAAGAACCGGAGATAGAATTGCAAATGTATGTCAAAACTTGTATGCATTAATTGCATGACACCTCACTACATAATACAGGGTAGAGCCTGAAAACCTATACTTAGGACATAACTATGGGCCTAATCATAACTCGTCCTTCTCTGCAGCAGAATATCAAGGTACACAGCACAGCACAGCACAGAGGGAAGCCTATGAGCAGGGACTGAGTTCAGGGAAACTGCTCTACTTGAGCAACAATTAGTCAGTGCTGTAGTTTTAAAAGGCATTTTTGGTTTGTCCTAATAATATGGCTGCACTATGCTATACTGAAACTAAGAGAACCCAAATATCACCTTGCAGAGGTGAGGAAAGAAGCCTTCCCCTCCCCAACCCTTCCTCGTGCGTGATGGTGGGCAGTGATGACAGCTACTCAGTCTTCACACAGACAGCAAGGAAAAGACAGTGTCTATCTGTTTTGGCAGTGAGGTCATACTTTCAGACATCAGTACTCGCATTCTCTACCTGCTGCCCACACTGAGCGATCAGCGCTGCTTCCCTTGTCACCCGAGGTTGTTTTGCACGCAGGAATTTCATTAGCAGCGTGCCGACGACATTGTTTTGGGAGGCTGACAGCGGGAGCCGTGCCACGCTGCAGTGCCAGGCAGTGAACTCATGGCAAGAGACGGCTCCAGCTGCTCGCCCGGGGAGGGAGGGTGTGAGTGCCCCTGTCAAAGTGGCTTTGGTCTCTGGCTGGGGACAGGAAGCTGCCACTTGTTTCTAGTTAGTTTCAGTTCCCAGCACCTGTGCCCAAGCTGTCTGGGTTCTCCTATTCCACGAGCACAAGGCAAACCTTCATTTCTTAGCACAACCCATGCTTTTCTGTACCACACTGTGCAATAGGAAAGGGCAGATGAAGCATTTTCTTCCAGTGCCTTAATTTACGGTGATGCTGGGGAAGTGTTAAACTACTTTCCTTATCTTTCACACACACATGTTGCCCTGCTCTTCCTTCTCCTCCAGCCTGCCCCTTGACATGTAAGAAGAAAGCACACTGGGGCTGCCAGGAAACTAATCTCCTAGACCTACAGAGAAGGCTGTGCACAAATTTGGAGACCTGGGTACACGTTGCTTCCTAGATAGTTTAGCCTCAGCATTTTCCACTGACGTGGCAAGTGTTCAGTCCTCAGACAAGGGAATTAGGTTGCCACGGCCTCACCTAACCTCCTCACCTCTTAGACCTGTGCGTACCATCACAAACCAGCGAGCAGGAGGATGTCACACTGTGCCCTCTGCAAGAAGGGCAAGATAGGATGGGCAGGGACACCACGTTTGGTGCATTTCTTACCTGACCCACCCAGGTGAAAAGCAAACCGACCCACACCTGAGAAGCCTCCCATCCCGCGGCTGTGTGGAGGACGCCAGCCCCTCAGCCTTACACGGACACGCACACGGGTGCGGCCCGGCCCGGCCCGGGACAACACGGGGGAAGGGCAGCTCTGGGAGTGATCTGCCAAAGGACCGGCCGCAGGCCCCG
>NW_010299834.1:9686-12897 GCF_000700745.2 Antrostomus carolinensis | reverse complement strand
CGGGCCGGGCTGGGTCAGGAGGGGGGTGAGCAACAGCACTGGGTGTCACTCGCATATTTTGTTACCATTATCATTATCACTATTATTTTAATATTAGTATTATTTTAAGTTTTCTCTCTATTATTAAACTGGTTCTTCTCTCACCCTACAAGCCTCCTTACCCTTGCCCCCCAATCCTCTCCCCTATCCCCTGGGGGTGGGGGGGCAGTGGGTGAACGCCTGTGTTGGCTGCTAGCCAAGGGCTAGCCCAGTGAAACTATCACAGTGCTCATCAACGTGATCGTGAAACACCAGACCTCGGCACATTCCTGAGCTCTTTGCACTGATCGGTGACACAACGGGTTCTGACCCTCATGTTCAGTTTGTACAGCAGCACCTCAGAGCTGGCTCTGTATCTCCACACAGGCAAGCAATCCATCACCACCAACAAAACCTACTCCCTCTACGTGCTCTTTTTCTCCAAGAAATGCTCCTGGCTGATCCTAGTAGCTCAATTACAGAGCTCTGGCTCCCTCTCCACTACAATCTGTTTTCAATCATGAGTTAAAAGGGCAAGTAATGCAGAATCCAATCTGCACTGAAGGTCAGGTAGCTTTCCCCACCCTGCAAGGCTGAAGGAAAGCTCCTCCAGCTTGCTGGAGAGAGCTCAGCAAAGCAGAGCCACCTTGCCCTCCTGCACCAACAGCTGCCCACCTCAGCCCCAAAACAGGCAGGCAAGGCCAGGGCTGGCTGAGCCACGGCTGGGAACCACGAACCACGTACCTCACAGGGTAACCCACACTGGGAGATGGCCATCACTCCAACACGTCGCTGTTACAGAGTTTGGAACTACCTCTCTGCCCTCCTGAACACACCAATGCCCTCAAAACCATCCAACAGTATCACACCAGCACCAGGACTGGAAAATGTGCCCAACCCACCCAGGGCACTCTGCTGAAGAACAGACTGCCAGGGCAGCCCTGTTCAGCAGCTCTTCCCACCTCCTGCAAGATCTCCCCTGTGCTCTCCCCTGCCAATTCAGCCACAACTGCCAATTCAAAGACATTAACTGACCACAAAAATAAAGAGCAAGACCACTGCGAGGAACTGCTGCCCACCCTTTTGCTTCCTCTTCCAAATCCCACTCACTTGGTTTGAGAAAATAACAAGCTCACCCTTACACCTGCTCTTCCCCCACAGGAAACTTCTTGTTCCCAGTTAGAAACCCACCAGCCCCAGGCAACCCAACTGCCAGACACACGCAGAAAACAGAGCAACCGCAAGCCAAAGCAAACAGCAGCAGCAAAACAGCACAGGACTTATCTTCCAAGTTGAAAGCACGAGCACAGGGACTCTGATATGCTGAGTTTTGGGACAAGCAATTTCCTCCTCAAGCTGGAGATGCCACAGTCGGCATTCAAGGACCAGCCCTGAGGAACTGCAAACCAGAGCAGGCGCACAGAAGGGTCCAGGCAGGGAACGGAAAAACCAGACCCCACTCCTGCTCCTCCAGAAATGCTGGTCTCCTGGATGGCGACCATGGGGAAGCCCCAGCCAGTCCCTGCACTGTGAGATAAGGAGCTGGGAACAGCATGACCAAAGCTTCCCACCAGCAGCAGAGCAGGGCCATCGACACAGACCCAGGAGGGCAGGCTTGGATCTGGATCCAGAGGCACCTGTGGGTCCCCACGGCTTGGGAGCACACAGGGAAAGGAATCTGGGGGGGGGGAGAAAACAGCCATTCTGGGAAGATTTGGCTTCAGCTGGAGCCAGCCTCACAAGGTCAATGCTCTGGCAGGGACTGGGAAACTTCTGAGATGATGTCTGCTATTTTAATTCTAAATAGTTGCTGGAATGGCTCAAATGGCTCATCCAACACCATCCCCAGCAGAAGGGTGAGGTCACACGCTGCACCCATGTCAGCCCTAAACCAGACCCTCATCACTCCCCTGACTTTGTCACACGAGCAGCAGGAGCTGGCTGTGAGGGGAAATGCAAGCTCTGTGCAAAGGTCCCACTGGATGTTCCCCAAGGAGTTTCAGTCCTCTGGCTGGGTAAACCAAACTGGAGCACAACCTGCTTGTGCCCACCTGGGTATCACAACAGGGGAAGTCACACCGCAGAAGATGACTGAAAAGATGACACCATGTTCAAAACACAACTGCAAACCCAAGTTACCACTTCCAAAAAAAAAAAAAAAAAAAAAAAAAAAGTAAAAATCCACAAGATGGGTTTTACCCCCAAAACTCATGCCAAGATGACACAATGTACTGTCTTCCCCTGGACCTCTGGGTCCTCCTGCAGCCTTCCCCTTGGAGGGGGCACCAGCAGAGACAGCCCCACGGCACACACCCACACCACAGAGACAAGACAGTCTTCATCCCCGTTGTGGTTCAGGGTGTATTTAGCACATTTTTACCATCTCATGTATTTTTGTCCAATTCATTTCACTACAAAGGGAGAAGAGTTGGAAAGATGTACTGAAGCTGCAGAAGCAGGAGTGGTTAAAAAAAAGAAAAGATCAAAGGTCCGTTATTTAAAATTAATTAATTCAAACCTGAACTATTAACATAAATTAAACATTCAAACCACATCCAGGGCTACATTTCTTTCCAAGTAATTTTCAAGAACCTCTAGTGCTGCAAGATAAGTTAATCGCACATTCCATTAATGTGCAGCATGCACAGTGGAGGTTAACCTCCACTTAATTAGAACTAATTTTAATTTTGCTAGAATAGGGCAAGCACACTCTATAAGAAATTCTCTTGACATTCTACCTCACAGGGAGGGAACAGGAGCTCTTTATGCTGCCTCTTCCCCCTCCCTACACACGCATCATCCCCCTGCAGCCCCTCTCGCAGGCTCAGCTGGAAGAGCAGAGGTGTGTCACGGGGGACCACGGCCACCGAGGAAGTGGTGGCAATAGAAAGGAGAAAGCCCATGATTTCACTTCTGCAGGATTCTTGCTGAAGGGAACGGAGAGGCACACGGACACCAAACAAACACCGGAGCCATCAGAGGAAGGGTCACAGAGACCTGATGGATCAGATGCACGTTACACCCCGTTTGCTGGCAGTGATGCAAGAAAACCAGTGCTGAACTTTGCTGGAGTCACACCATGTGTGCAGGTGGGACAGCTAGAGAAAGAAAGGACCAGTCTTGGGACAGCCCTTCCCAAGCAGCCTGCGGAGTGGGGTGAAATCTCACTGCCCTCCTTCCTCCCACCCAACGA
>NW_010299834.1:0-9629 GCF_000700745.2 Antrostomus carolinensis | reverse complement strand
AAGCCTGCATCCTCTGGAGCTCCCGCAGCTCAGAGGGTGCCCAGGTCTGGTCACAGGGTGACCCCTTGGCTGTTCACACACATGTCCTTCCAGACCAGCCCTTCACCCCTTCAGCAGCTCCATGCTGCCAGCGCACACGGCTGCCTGGTCCCTGTTAAATCCCTGCCACACCAGCTTCACCGCTGAGTCATCACCCACCAAACCAGCCTGGGCTGGGAGCCAAGGACCTGAGTCGGGACCTGGGAAGGCTCCTGGCGCCTTCATCTGTGACCAGCTTTGCCACCAGGCAAGCTCGAGCCTTCCCCTGCGTCCCGCCGGCAGTGCTGCCTCTTCCCCAGCCTGGGCCAGTTGCCAAAACAGTTTCATGCACACTTTTAGTTTAACCTATGCAAAAAAAACCCCACGCTACAGGGTGGCCTCCAGCTCAATTAACTCAAATTGATGCAAACAATAATTCAGAGTTAGACATCCACCCTCAAACGTTTTAAATTTGCTTAAACTAGTTTAAGGACTTAAATCCCCATCCTGTCCAGGACTCCTCTGCAAGTGGAAGGTTTTGCTGCAGGGTCACAGGAGGCTGCACTTCCACCACCCTGGAGCAGTGTCACCCCTTGGAGTCCCCCCAGTTCAGCAAAGCAAGTGTCTCTGGAAGCTGCAGGAGCACCCACACCTGCCCTCCCCAGGGACTAACGCCAGCCCTGCTGCACTGACCTGAAATCACAGCCACATCACCAGCTCAGCCGGCGCTCACAGGGCACAGCCAAGGTTTGCTCACACCCAGCAGAGGGCGAGGACCAGCTCTGGGGGACACAGAGATCTTTCTCCAGTGACAGCCGTGTTAAACACTGAGGACACAGGACAGCTTGGCCACCATGCAGCAGGCTGCCAGCCTGGGGACATGCCCTGCACACACAGAACTGCCCATTTGCCTTCCCACTACCTTTAATCTGAACCTTTTGTCCCATCCCCACCAGCACCACTAGCAACACCTCCTGCCGCCACCAAGCCAAGTACACTGGTGACTTCATCGTGACTTCCTTCACCTAAATTGTCTTGGGAGACCCCGCTGCTGCTTTCCAGTGGGCGCAGCATCCTCCGAGCACAGCTGCACGGCCCCCGCTTCCTTCCTCTCCGCAGACCTCTGGTTTGCATCCACCGCTCCAAGCCCAGCATGATTTTAACCTCAACCTCTCCTTCGCTGTATCAGCTCCGCTGCAATGCCCACACTCTTCTGGACAAACAAAACCAGTAAGTGACCAGTACCCCTCCTTGGGGTCCTTCTCTCCAGTGCTTCCACACACAGCAAGAAGCTTCCAGCAGCTCTTCAGGGTCAGTGGGACTGATAGAGACCAGAACCAAGCAGCCCAGGAGAGAACCAGGCAGGACAGGAGCCATCACCAGCCCAGGGGACAGTCAGCAGCAGCAACGCCACTCTCTGCTCCAGGATCAAAAACGTCCCAGACCACCAGGCAGAGGCACAGTTGCACCCAAGCCCCTTTGTCCACAGCACCCAACAAACACAGGACAACATCAGCATGCTGGGGTGGCAAAGCACAGACAGCTGTGGAGCGAAAACATCTGCGACATCTGCAAAAACCCTGCAATATTTGGAAAGAGATACTCTGAACCCTTCCGTTATATTTTTTCTGTGAAGCATAGTAAAAAGATGCTTGAAATAAAATTATTTCAAGCTTTTTGAAGGACCAGATTACCCAGCCTTCTCCAGCAGAAGCTTCTAGTCAGAGAGACACTATCCAGCACCATCCCCAGCAAGCAGGCTGGTAGCACATTCCTGAGGCTCAGGGCTCAGCAAGGACTATTAAAGCAAATATATTTTGAATAAAATAAGCCCTTTGCCTTCAGGCTCATGTGGTAGCTTTTACCAGGCGTGCTTTCCCAGCCCGGAGCTAATCCATCACTGAAAGCATCACCACTGACTTCAAGGGGCTTTGGCTCAGCACATGAATTTTAACACACACCTGCCCCCTCGTGCGGGCCAACACTGCAGGACAAACCCGTTCTGCAGACCACGCTTGTATTCTCCAAACGCTCCCCAGGTCCCA
The DNA here is from genome assembly GCF_000700745.2 of Antrostomus carolinensis. Classification (NCBI taxonomy): domain Eukaryota; kingdom Metazoa; phylum Chordata; class Aves; order Caprimulgiformes; family Caprimulgidae; genus Antrostomus; species Antrostomus carolinensis. The sequence goes on along the minus strand of NW_010299834.1, from coordinate 7,566 downwards.
GCCAGGCACGTTTCACTCCACTGAAGATGCAGACCCACATCTACCCGTTGTTTCTCTTGCTTTGGTGCCGTTGGTTTGGGAGCCGCTCGCACCCGTCCGCCCGGGACGGCGGCAGGCAGGGCTGAGCGCCGGGAGCCAGATGTGCCACGGGAACAGCGAGGTTATCGCTGTGTGTTTGGGACGTTCCTTAAGAATGGAAGGGAGACAGATTCAATCAGCCCAACACAAGATGGCCCACAGACCAACAGCATCGTGCACCGTGTTTGTTGCTGTGCTTTGCTGGGGTTTTTTTAACAGTTTTTAGGTTTTCGAAGCTTTAACGGTTCTATTTTCCCCTTAATTGGTGCAATTGTTTTTAACCCTGCTCCTGGAGCCACGTTGCCATGGTTACCCCGCACAAGCCTCAGTGAGTGAGGTGTATTTTTAGAATTGCCAAAATCCACGTCCCTAACAGAGCTCTTCTGTACAGAGCCCTCCTTGTTCTGTGACAGGGGAATTAAGGGCATTCAATGGAATTAAAACGTGGGAAATTCAAAAGCGATTAAAGGAGAGGCCCACGGTGCAGCCTGGGCGCAGCTCAGCCCCCACGGTCCAGGACGCTGCGAGGGGACGTGGCTTTCCCCCACTGCATGGAGGCAGGTCCAAGGCAAAGCTGAGGCTACGGCCTCACCAGGACCACAGGACATGGTGGGGCAGCTGAGGTGACCAAGTGCTGCGATGGGTGGACGTGGGCTCTGTGGGACAGTGAGGAGGAGGAGTGGCTTGGAGCGCATGGGGCTGTGCCTCAGGACAGCCAGTCGAGAGCTTAAGGCTCAGGGTTGGGGAGAGATGAACAAAGACATTGTGGTGGGTGTCTGCAACAAACCACCTGATCAGGACAAAGCTGATGAGACCCTCAGACAACTGGAAGAAGCCTTGTGTTTGCAAATCCCAGTCCTCACAGGGGATATGAACCACCCCAGTATCTGCTGGAGGAACAACACAGCAGGGCTCAAGCAAGCCAGGTGGTTTCTGGAGAGCACTGATAACTGCTTCGTAGTCCTGGGGTTGGACTAGATGATCTCCTTATGATTCTGTGATTCCTGACACAGGAGAGTAAGGGGCCAATGACAGGAGACACTCTGCTGGGCCTGGTATTCACAAACACTAAAGAACTGGTCAGGGATGTGAAGGTCATGAGCAGCCTTGGCTGCAGTGGCCATAAGATGGTGAGGTTCAGGATCCCAAGAGGAATGAACGAGACAACTAAGCCTGCAGGCGAGAGCCCTGAATTCCAGGAGAGCAGACACTGGCCTGTTCAGCATCTGGTTTGGAGGAATCCCATGGGACAGTGTTGTAGGGAGAAAAGGAGTCCAGGAGACGTGGTTGACTGTCAGGGATCATGTTCTCCAAGCTCAAGAACAGTCCATCTCCACTTCCTGGAAACCAAGCAGTGGTGGCAGGGGCCTACACAGATTAGCAAGGAGTTCCCCACTGACCTTGGACATTAAAAGGAAGTACAGAGGTTGGGAGCAAGGGCAGGTGACCCAGGAGGAATATCAAGTCACTGAATCCATCCCAGAGGGTTGTGCTGCCATTCAGAAGAATCTTGACACGCTCTAGAAATGAGCCAACAGGAACTTCACAAAGTTCACCAAGGAGAAACATCGAGTCCTACAGCTACCTCTTCCCTGCACCCACACCAATGCTTCTGAGGCCACCTTACAACGCCAGCGTGCGGCTTTTTGTCTGTTCAGCTTCTTTAATGGATTCACCACAGGAGGAGAACCAGGGCAAAGGTATGGGAAGGAGAAGCAGGAGGGCTACCACAGATGACAGCTCAGCAATCACAGCCTCGGTCTGTTTGTCAAGAGCTTTCACAACACAGACAAGCAGCAGCAGAGGAGCGGGTCCATGCAGCAGTCATATCTCCAAAGCTGCATTTGCAACCTACACATGGCATCAGCTACACAAACTTGTACTCAAGTATTTCCTCCAACTGGTTCTTATTTAGGAAAGAGTCCATTAGACCATCACCTCCAACACCCCACAGAGGTGGCAGGGGAGCACTGATGGAGCAGTAGACCCAGCAAGCCTCCTGTGTACTCTGGACAAATGATATTTCACTGTTCATGACCAGTTAGACAGGCAAACCCTAATGTGCAGAGATCATAGAATGGGTTGGAAGGGACCCTCAAAGGTCATCTAGTCCAACCCCCCTGCAGTGAGCAGGGACATCTTTACTAGAGCAGGTTGCTCAGAGCCCCATTAAGCCTGACCTCGAATATCTCCAGGGATGGGACCTCCACTACCTCTCTGGGTAACCTGTTCCAATGATCCACTACCCTTATATCACAGCCCACAAACTGCCTCAGCTCCAACACAAGAGACACCTTGGAAACTCAACATCAGTTCCCCCAATTCCAGGGGAAAAAATACACCTGAACTGAGCCCGAAGGAAATACTAGGAAGGAAACGGAAAGTGTAGCAAGAATTAACAACATTTTCCCTGAAGTCAGCGAGCGGATTAAGCGGAGGGAAAGCTGGGGGCTCCAGTAGGAACTCGCCCTTTTGCAGAAAGTGTCTCCAGAAAAGGACAACCTCAATACAAGCTGCTGAGCTGCACACACTGAAAGAGCCTGACCCTGTTCCTGTGAGGACCCATCAGAGAGAATGGGGAACACAATGAAATGGAGGGCACAGTGCCAGCATGAGCCATTCCCCACACTGACTCTGTGGTGCTACAGCTCTGCTCTCCCTCTACCCTGCTCCAGAGAGCTGCCAGGCAGATGCTGGAGAAGAAACACTCACCTCCAGCACGGTGGGATGGTCAGGTTCAGCCTGACTTTTGATCAGAAGCTACATTGATTCAGTTTATGGGTACGGGTCTGCTGAGAGATACTGAGGGCACAGTAGGTCCTGTGGTCTCACAGCCCACCCTGTGTTCCCCAAGTGAGGCACAGGAGATGGTACCTGCTGCTGCCCATCACCACAGCTCTGCTCTTGCTGTGCAGCAGCTGGATATGCAGAAGGCACACGCACGACCATCACACCAGTAAGGAAAAGCATGGTCTGCTGACAGACATTTCTCTTGAGCCAAGTCACCACCACAGCAGTGGTCCTCAGTACCCTGTGCTCTCGAGCTGCATTCAGCCATGCCCACCCACCCCACAAAAAAAAAAACAAAGAAAAGATCCTAGAGGTGCAAATACCGAGGAGGACATTTTCTCTTTTAGAGAGCAGGTGTATTTGACAGCCCCTGCAGTCCTGACAATTTACAAAGACCAAAGAAAGGAATAGTTTGAAGAGACACCTAGCATGCTGCATGTCAAATGGGATCGTAAAAACGAAGACAGCAGCAGAGTCCAAAGATGTTCCTGCTGCTCATGCTTCTCTGAACACCCCCAAGGACAGCTTTGTACAGAGGAGCCATGCTATGGACCGTGATGGTTCCTGGCTGAAGCTGGGTTCTGCCAGCATCACTCCAGGGACACTGTGCATCTGGAAAGATGCTTCCCCAAAATAATCTGCCCAATTCATTTCAGAGTCAGAGAACTCTGCCAGCAGCTATACTCATGCTGTCCCACCTCTTCCATAAGGACACAAGTAATTACCAAGCACTCTAGCTACTAAAACTGATTAAGGCAAAACAAACTAATTTTGTTACAAGGCAATGATTTGACCTCGTTAACGATGTAACTCACTAACAATACTTTTCTCTTACACAGTGATGTCTTTCATTACATCTCAGGCTGTTTCATAAAGGAGCTCAGCACATTCCTACAAACCCATTTTGCACCGGAGGAAACCCAAGCCAGCGTCCACACATCCAGAGCACAGTTCCCTGGAAGGAAGCGTGGAGAACCACCACCCAACCCAGCCAGAAACAACAGCCCCAGGTGAGCACAGCAGCCTGCCCTGCACCTCTTCAAAGCAGGAGCCAGGAGAAGCAGGTACACCCCAGCCAGGGCAGATCCCTGCCAGGCCTGCACTGCAGGTTTCCTCCTCCTGAATCACAAACCTATGTCTCATCTCTTCTTTTTGAATGAAACTTTGGCCATCCAGACTCGCTGCAAAGCCTCCCAGCAGTGAAGAGATTTCACCATTCTGTGGCATTTCACATCGTGGTGATTAACCCCAAGAAACCCTCCATGGAGCCGACCAGCAGCTTGCTGGAGCTCTCACACACCTCCCCTCTTTAAAACAGGCATCGGCCACAAAATAAACCTGCCAGCTGCCCTCAGGCCAGTCCCCTCCTACAGGAGGGACCAGCACACTGACAAGGACCCCTCCTACTTCCACGAAGAGCCACCTCCCCAGATCACGTTTCCCTCTCTGCCCTTAGGGAGGATTAGTGTAATTAACACAGTAATCTCACCTCCACTTCTCCAGGGTGATGAGCAGACACTGCCGGGACCCCCAAACAGGGGTACACCCGCATTCACTCAGCACGTACCAGCCTCAGAGCCTCGGGAACAATCTGCCCCAGAGCGTCTCTTCTCATGCCTGGGAAGGAGAAGACACAGTCTGTCAGGTTTTGAGGACAAAGCAGAGGGAAGACCTGTGTGAATGACACCCCAAGGGCTGGGACATGGATCCTGCTGCTCAGCAGGGAGAGGGGCTGGGACCCCAGCAGGTAGCGGTGGGCAGATTAGGAGGCAGGCTGCAGCACGGGAGGGTTTAAATGCTCCTCACTCAGCAACACCTGCACCCAGTGCCTGATTTAACCCACCCACCAGTCATCTGCTCACAGGGATGTGTCCCACCACCTATGGCACAGCCACAACACAGCTTCAAGGCCAAGCCGAGTTTTTTTTCCCTCGGTGCTTGCAACAATAGGGACGAAAAGACCTCAAGATAGCACTGCTACATACACCACCACCACCACCCCCCCGCCGCACCCCTTCCCTCTGCCCTGCAGCCAAAAGCCTCCCAGCACTTGCTAATCACTAATTAACAAGGTCTTACAGCTGTGCTCTAGGGGATCTGGGAAAAAAAACATCTCGCAGCCCAGGAAAAGCCGGCACAAGGGAGGTTTGTGGTGCCTCACGTGTCTGGAGCTCAGTCACTCCAGGGGATCCCTGTCCACCTGCAAACACCCGTGACACTGCAGGGTCACATCCCTGTGGGTGGCTGCACGGCTGTGTCTGCTGTCAGGTGTCCGGGATTTTTAGTGCCTTGTGGTCCTCAACCAAGTCTGATACACAGATCAATAAGCAGAACTGATGTACTCTGCTTACAACTCCAAAAATGCATTTAAGGAAGATAATGGGCCATTTCCTCTCTGCACTGCTAAAAAGGGATCCTTCTGAAACAAACTAGCAGAGAAGAAGCCCAGTCTAAGAAGCTCGAGCACAGCCAGAGGCAACTGCACTTTTCCCAATTTAATGATACACTAATAAGCGGCAAAGAGGGGAACTTGCAAGTGAAAGAAGCAGAACTAACATCTCAGAGCAACTTCTGGGGTCTCTTGTCCATACATGTACACTCTTAGCACTACCAAACACTAAATACAAGACAAGGAGCTGCCCTGTCCGACTCACCACCTCACACGCAGGTAGCTCTCCAGTGTCACTCTGGATGCTCAGAGAGGCAGGGTCATCCTCTTGCTGCACCACACCAGCACTAAGCACCTCGAGCTGCTGTTGCCCTCAGATATGTCCTGCAAACAAAAGCAGAGCGAGAATGGGGCTTTATGCTGCGTACATGACATCACACACGCCCAAAGCCAGGCTGGGGACTGGCACCGCAGTGACTCGCAGGCACACACAGAGTGCTCATCTGGGGGCTCTGAAACCCACAGCAGCTATGAGGGGAACAGGAGCAAGTCCTGAGGAGAACAGGCAGGCTGGTGCCTCTCAGCTGAGAGAGCGCTAACCCCAAAGCACACCAGGGACAGCACAGACCCTTCAACAGGGACAGCACAGACACTTCAACAGGGACAGCACAGACACTTCACCCTCGGGAAGCTGAAGGAACGGTAAGGGAAGAGGTGACAGCTCAGTGACAGCCACATCGATGCACACAGAGCAATGCTGCATCTGCCAGCACTGTTCAGCACAGCGGGACCAGACCCTGATGGTCCATTGCCAGTGCCAGTGGGATGGGCATCAGAGGAGTCCAGGAGCTCAGGACCAGGTAGTCCCCAGCTGTGATAGTGTCACTGGGCTGGCCCTTGGCTGGCAGCCAAACACAGGCATTCACCAACTGCCCCCCACCCCAGGAGACAGGGGAGAGGATTGGGGGACAAGGGTAAGGAGGCTTGTAGGGTGAGAGAAGAACAATTTATTCATAGAAATAAAACTTAATTTAATACTGATATTAAAATAGTAGTGGTAATGATACCAGTAACAAAATATGCAAATGAGTGACACCCAGGGCCATTGCTCACCACCCATCAACCAAGCCTGGCCCGTTCCCAGATCACGATCCCGGAGGAGCCACAATCCCAAACCGAAACCGCAATCCCGGGAGAGCCAGAGCCCGAGCCAAAGCCAGAGAGAGCAAGAGAGGAAGAGCCCCTCATGAATCTCCTGCCCATGGGTGACAGGAGATGGAACAGCCCCTTGGCAGAGCCAAATGCCCATTTAGCTTATTAATTTAAATATTCCTCACCCCCTCCTTAGATCTTGCGCTTGCAGACGGACAGAACACAAAGTCCTTCACTTCCAGCAACAAAAATGCAAACACTGGTATATTATCAGTGTTTCTCTCCTAACAAATCCCAGCTGAAAGCAAACCCCAGCACTGTTCTAGCTACTAAAAAGAAACCAGCTCTGTTCAAGCTAAAAACCAGGACACCAACCTTCATCATTTTAGCATTTCATTTTTCCCCACAAGCTACTTCTCAGTGACTACCAAAACACTTCTTGAAGTCTGGAAGCCCTTGTGCCTTGGTGTCCCTCCACAAGCTTCACAACCATCAAAAGAAAACTACTTACTAAATTCTCCCGGTTCCCCTTTTCAACTCTGCTGTCATGCGGACACAGACTCTCTGAAGCAGAGGATCTCCACCCGGGACACAAGGCTTGTTTCACATTAAATGAGCTCTGTCACACATTAAAAATAAAATAAAATTTAAAAAAAAAAAATCATGTCAGTCATTCTACTTCAGAGCAAGAACTCACTGTTTCTCAGCATGGAAAGTTACATTTTCTACATGTAGCTAAAGCACAAAAAGCTTTCAAAGGTCAAAAAAATGCAGCCATCAATTTATCACAAGAAGGAACTTCCTGCTAAAGCCGTGGAAAGCCTCTGCTCTCCAGTGCAAACACTCCACCTAGAGCAGAGCTGTGCCAGACCCGCTCGCCCAGGGCTGCGAGCGCTCATCATCGCTCCTTCAGCCCCACGCTCCCACCAGCACCACTGAACATCAGCCACCGCTCCAGCAGGGACCCAAGCACAAGACCCTTGGTGGTACAGCCCCCCGGCCCGTGCGGGATGTCTTGGCAGAGTGGACCCTCACACTCCAGAGAGGGGGACCCTGTGCTCTTGCACTGCCTTTCCTACAGGCACCATCCTGGAGCGAGGTCACCCATGGGGTGATCCCAGCTGGCCACAGCCTGTCCTCAGTGACATGGAATCGTA
>NW_010299833.1:7568-15910 GCF_000700745.2 Antrostomus carolinensis | reverse complement strand
TTATTATTATTATTAATTTCTTTCCATTTTCCAGGATCATGGAGTTTTTGTCTCCGTTTCAGCGGGTGCTGCAGCCCGAGGAGATGTGGCTTTATAAGAACCCCTACGTGGAAGCGGATCACGTCCCCACAGTGCCCATGTTTGTGAGTTCAGGCGTTTCCTGCACTTCTCTCTTTTTCTTCTATCATCATAAACTGTCCTTTTAAACCCAAGCTGCTCACTGCAAGACGTGGACTGGGAGCACCTGTAGTTCGTAATGCACAGCACTGAGAGCACAACGTGTTACTGCAAACCAGACAACAGTCACAGTCCTTTTTTATCATCTTTTTAGGCTTTTCTGTCCAGGATTGTCTTCTGAATTTTAACTAAGTTCGTTAAAACTAGTGAGGACTCTTCATTATTGTTCGTGATCAATTTCACAGCAGGTTACCAGGCTCTCTCACGCTATCAGGGAAGGTTTTGCTTGAAAGCAAGTATTTTCAGCAAAGGTTTATTGTAATTTTATTGTGAAAATGGTTTTCCTGGGTCTCTAAATTCTGTGAAAAGGGTTTAATATAAAACTGTAAGTGCTGGATTTTAAGCAGACCACAGTGGGTTAAAGGGACCCTCTGTTCTTCTGAGGAAGGGGTGTTCTGGGGAGCTGTGGTGGCTCCTGGGCCGAGCAAACACCCGCTTTCTTAGCAAATAGCACTTGTGATTTTCTGCAGGAGGTGAGCAGGGGGTTTTTAAACATTACAGGACAAAACCTCAGTGTAGCAATAGCGTTTAGCAGTGTAAAGCAGGACGTTACACCAGACTTCAGGTGGTGTCAGGCTCTTTGAGAGCTTGTCAGACACACCGTGGACGTCCTGGGGTGAAATCCCACAGCGGCTGAGATGTTGTGATGGAGAACTGGTTTTACTCTGAATCAGCGGCTCCTGGATTTTTTGCTGACAAGCAGGATGGGTGCTGCTGACAAAGAGCTAATCCTTGTGCTTGCAGGGATGGGGCAGGTTGGGGTGCTGTGAACTGGAAAGGGGTATACGAGGGATCTGGAGGCAGGAGTGAGGTGCAGCCAACCAAAGCTGTGCTCTCGTGCCAGAGGTGCTGTTTGAGGGCTTGGGGATGTGCTGGGCTTTGTGTAGAGGAGGGAAAGCTCCACTGCTCTGCTGAGTGTGTGCTGAGTGGGTAAAGCACGGGAAGGAGCTGGGTGCAGAGAGGGGCTTTTTAGTCCATGGCATTATTTATGCTGCCTGGGGTTTTTTCCCATGGGCTTCTGTAGGTGAGGTGCTGCCATTGGGTGACAAACAGGAGGAACAGCCCCGCTCTAGGGAGGGCCAGGGTTTGCTGCAAGTACAGCTGGGGTTGTTTTTGCTCTCGGATGGAAATGTGGTTCTGTGCAGAGAGGACAGGTTGCTGCTTGGCTTTGGGGACTGAAGGTATATGGTCACCTTGAGCAGTTACTGTCGTGTTCTTGTGAGATGCTTAAAACTGCTTCGCTAACAGACACCTGACAATCTTCTTGTTTTGTGGCAGTTCATCGCCTTTCTGTGTCCCTTATTGCTCATTGTCCTGGCAAGGGTGTTCATGAATGCCGACCGAGAAGACACGCGGGAAGCCTGCCTTGGTGAGCTCCTCCTTATCCCAGAGAGCTGCGGACCCCCACGGAGTCTGCCACGGTGCTGTGGCCGTGAGCTGGGGGTCTCACAGATGAGTCCTTTGCTCTTGCTGGGGCACAAGTGTTGTGCCAGGGGTATCAAAGCCGAGCTGTGTGGCTCCAGCTGAAGTTTGAGCACTGCCCGGGCCTGAATGCGCCTCGAAGCTGCCTGTTCAGATGGAGACAATGCTGACCTGACCTCTCTGCTCTCTCCTAGCTGCCAGCCTTGCTCTCGCCCTCAACGGGGTTTTCACAAATGCCCTGAAGCTCATTGTGGGGAGGTAAGAAACTGGCTCTTTCCTATCTGTGCGGTGTGGGGAGGGGAGGCACATCTGTGCACTGGTGGAGCTACAATAGCAGGAGCAAGGGCCAGAAGTTGAAGTTGGACAAGCTCAGCCTGGAAAGAATGTGTTTTTTCTAGCTGTAAAGACAATTCAGTGTTAGAACAAACACTGGCAGGGACCTGCTGTCTCTGTACATCATCTGGATGGGCTTGCTCAGGCCTGTGCCAGGGAGGAGAGCTTTGGTACGTGTACATGGAGCAGATGGGATGGTTTCATCTCCCTGGGCCGCGTGGTCAGGGTGGCAAAAAGTTACCTGTGCCGAGCTGCAGCCTGAGAGGTTTGCTCCAGTGTGTCCACAGGTTGTGCAACCAGGGAGTGTTGAATTGTGTGGGAATTCATTTGCTCTGCTGGGCTGGATGGGGAGGATCAGCCCAGTGCTAATCCTCAGGGTCTAAACCAGTGCTGGGCTGGTGAGGCTGTGCTGCCACAGCCTGGCTCTCATCTGCTGAGCTCTGCCTGCCCGGGAGGAGCAGGGCTGGGTGCCACGCTGGGGTTTGCACTTCTCACCACCTTCCCTTTGCACAACGGGGGGAGCTGTGTGAGGTGGCAGGTGACTGCGTTGGGATGTGGGTGCTCCAGGGGAGGGCTGGGTGCTGGGATCACTGCACCCCCTGAGGGCTACGTGGCTTGTTCTCTGCCCTAGGCCACGGCCAGACTTCTTCTACCGATGCTTCCCGGACGGACGAGCCAACGTGGAGCTGGTGTGCACAGGGGACCCTGGCACAGTGACTGAGGGACGCAAAAGCTTCCCCAGTGGACACGCTTCCTGTAAGTTTTCCATGTCCCCTACTTGCTGCAGCCCCCAACAGTGACCTGTGGTGAGGAGAAGCCTGTGGGGAGGGCAGCTTGGGTTTGCTTTCATGCACCCTGTGGCTTTGGCTACATTAATTGGCCTTTTTAGGGGCCTCGACTTTCCCTCTAAAGTAGTGGGGTGAAAGATGTCCTCTGAAGCTGGCTGTAGCTCCTGGGAGGAGTGATGCTTGCTGAGTACCAGCTTCTACGGCTCCTCCATCGCTCATGAGCTGGGCTTTCCTTGGGCAGGACAGACATCCTCTTTCAGCCCTTCCACTGCAGCAGGGGAGAGGGTGAAGGTCTGGCTGAGGGTTCACAGTGGAGCTGTTTCTGAAGCAGCACCCTTCTCTTGCAGTTGCCTTTGCTGGTCTTGCCTTCTCTGCCTTCTACATCGCTGGGAAGCTGCGCTGCTTCTCTCCCGGCCGTGGAGGGAGGGCTCTGCGGCTCTGTGCCTTCCTCCTCTTCCCTCATCGCCGTGTCCCGCACCTGTGACTACAAGCACCACTGGCAAGGTGGGTCGGTGTCTGTGGGCAGACCTGGACAGGGACACTGTGAGCACAGGGTGGGTCTGCGTTGCCACGAAGATGTTCAGAGCCTACGATGGCAACTTGGGTTTTTTAATTACTTCTCCAGTGATAATTTTTTTGCTTCCTGTAAGGTGATGATGCCTTTCTCTTTGTTTTTTGAAATATATGCCAGGCTTAGTTTTATAGCTTTTCAGCAGGCTGCAGAGCTGCCTGCTGGAGAATTCAATCATGAAGCTTGGGAGGGAAGTTAACTCTCCTCTTGTCTTGCCCACAGATGTGTTGGTTGGCTCAGCGATCGGCTTCACGCTTGCGTACCTCTGCTACAGGCAGTATTACCCTCCTCTGATGGACTCCATGTGCCACAAACCATTTCTGTACAAATCCAGACAACTCCCAGCACACCAAGACAAGCCTGCAGCTTCCAGCTTCCACCTGGACTTATAGTGACGGGCTCTGTCCTGCCGGCACCTTTCCTGCTGCTCCTTGAACGCGAGGGCAGGGAAAGGTTTTGGGGAGGTTGGTCATGAGAAGTGTCTCAAATGAGGATGAACCTGAAACCCAAGCAGGTGTGCTCTGCAGTGCTGGTAAGTTGTCCTGCTCAGGGGCCTGTGTTGCTTCGTTTAACCCAATTTTGTGGGCATCCTTCCCTTCGGGAGGGTGTGCAAGCCTGCAGGAGGACAGCCAGGGTACCAAAGGTCCTGAAGCAAGAACTGGAAAAATGTGACAATCTGGTGAGCCCCAGCCAGTGAATGTTCTTGTGTCCTGTCCAGAAAGCACCGTCAGTCATCTCCCTTCAATCCAGCCGAGCTGTCCCACCCCTTCTCGTGGGAAATGTGTCAAAATGAAGCACAGGTCCTGCTCCTGGCACCGGGTTTAAGTCTGTCTTTTCAATCACAGCTGAGCTAATTTGGAATAATGAGGTTGCAGTCTCTAATTGTGGATTAAGTGGGGGAGAGGGAAGATGAAACTAGCATGATGGTTATTTGTATTACTGTGATAGCTCTGATTTTTTTCTAATGTGACTAATAAAGGAGTTTAATTTTTTAAATGAGCTGTGGCACTAAGAACTTTACTTCAAGGACTGGGTTTATTGCTGTATAAGCCATTTCCTTTGGTGTGTCTGCAGCGGTTTCTAGCTGGGTGTTTATTTTATATCTCTTTCCTTGCAGCTTTAATATGGTTGTAAAGAGATGACAATCAGCAGAACACGCAGTGGTGTCTGAAAGCATCCCTTCCGAGGTGCTTGTGCCCCTACTCTGCAGTTTGTGTTCTCAGGCAATGGAAGGGTAGAGTGCTGCTGGGAAACCCGAGGCACAGCTGTATGGCAGGACTGTTGTAAGTAGTTGTTTGTCACTAGTCTCCTCCACAGATAATGTGTATTTTTGATCAAGTTGTATGTACACACAGACAGCAAAGGGGAGGCTGTAGCAGAGCGAGGCACATGTGCCTCTGCCAAGCTCAGGACGTCACAGTAATGAAAACACCATCCCCTCATCTTCAGTTTGGGCTACGTAAGCCCTCTATGACCCAGCAACTTCAGCAGAAGTTACAGAAATAGCTTTACCTTCCCCTAAAATTGTGCACGTGTGAAACCCCCTCTCCTCTCTCTCCCCCCCAGACATGCACACACCACAGTCATCTACTTATTTATTTTGGCTTTTACTGGAAAAGACATTAAATAACATTTAAAATGTATTTAACTTTTTTTTTTTTTTTTTTAAACAAAGTGCACAACTTAAAAAGCTGATGATGGAAGTGTCCCATGTTAAGACTGTTCCTTTTCCTCCTCTTGTAGGAGACGCTTTAGCAATCAGTAGTTCAGGCGCCGACTGAGCAGCAGGTTTGTTTCTGCCGTCAGGTAAAAGAACAGCTTCTGTTCCTTCGGGGTGGGAGGAGGGATGGAGGCTGCAAACAAAACCTTTCCAATAGTGCAAATAATGTACAACAGAGGACAAACAGGCTGTGGAAAAAAAAGGCTCCTTACCCCACGCAGGGCAAAAGTCAGCAGGAGGGGAAAGTGGTTTGGCTCTTCCAAAGGCTGTCACAGCCACGACCTTACACATGGCTGAGGCTCCACCTCTGCCTTGTCCCCGGGCTCCAGCCCAGCCAGTCAGCCTGGGTGGCTTTGGTCACAAAGGAGGGGTCCCCGAGGCTCTCTGTCCCCGTCCCCCTTGGAGCAGAGCTAGCACACAGGCATCTACAGACTGAGCTGGTGTCAGTTCTTCAGTGGGATTATTGGGACACAGTGTCCAGACCCTACAGATCTGGGCTCCAACTTCACTGGCTGCATTTTGTGTATTTAAAACCAAAAACAATGGCTGGAGCCTGGCCGGCATGAGATGCCTCAAGCCTCCCAAAAGCCACAGTGCAGCAGGATGGCAGGATCCCTCCGTGCCCCTGCAAAGCACAGCAGGGCTGTCTGTCCCCCCAGACCTCCAAATTGCCTGGACACTGCTGAGGAGCAGCCGCTTTCCTCCAGTCTCACTGTAGTTTGATCTAGAGATGAACCTTTCTTTCCCCCTCCTCCCACCTGGCCACCAGCTGTGGTCCTCAGCAAGATGCAGGCAGTGCCCTTGGTTTGTTGGCCACCATGGGAAGGGTGAGGATGCTGAGAAGTCACTACCAGCATATGACAGCAGGCAGGAGTGCCTGGGTCAAGGACACACACAGATGCTGCTCTCAGGAGCTGTTTTCTGGAGTGGTCCTGCCTGGCACGGCCCACGGGTGCACAAACCATGCAGCAGCAGTTCACAGAGAGGAGGAGGATGGCTGGTAGCCACGTTCCTGCTCGCTCAGCAGCAGCCGCCTGTGCTTCACCTCCCAAAGACCACAGTCCTCACGCCTGGTGCTCTGTGTTATGGCAGGGAGAAGTCAGCAATCTCCTCTGCTTGACAAGGCTGCTGTAGCTCTCTCCACGCTGCGTGTTTAAGGCTTTTATTCCTCAAGGTCACCAGCTGCGAGTGTCCTCGCTCAGCCAGGAGCAGAGTCAGGCCCTGGAGGCTGGTTCCTCGCCCAGACAGCTGGTCTGCTTGGGTGCTAGAGGAGCGAGGGTGATAACTTACAGGGTGGAGGGTTACAAGTACATGTTGCCACAGGGAGTCACAGGGCTGGTGCTGTGTGTGTGTTTGAGCAGAAGTGTTTTCCCTTGATAATTTTTTCCCCCCCACCCCTACCCAAAATGGAGGAAAATCATCCTTATCTCCAGGTAGCAGCAAGTACTTGGGAAGCAGCATGCGGGACACAGCAGCAGAGGAGAGAGGAAGGCAGAGAAGATTTCCTGGTGAGTACTCGGTTGAATTGGATCTAAGAATGCAAAAGGAGAACATCAGAATAGCTACACTAGGGCAGACCAAATCCACCCAGCCTCACCCCCTGTACCCAGCAATTACCAGCATTAGGCTTTGAGGGCAAGAAAACATACGGATGCATTTTACCCCTGGTCTACCCTCAGCCAGGAATTAGCAGCAGTGGGTGAAAACAGCCCTGCAAGACCCGCAGGGCCCATGCTCTGCTTTGCTACCTGTCTGTGAGACATGTTTAGCCCAGGAGGTTTGGGGTACGGGCCACACATCTGGTCCTTCCCTTGGTGGACTGAGCTGATCGTGCACAGTTGCTGCTGCCCTTATCTTCAGCAGCAGCAGTTTATTAGCTCTCCTCGTGTCTGATAGTGCTTGTGTGCAGGATAAGGGGAAAGAAGCCAAATGTGCTGATGGGCCAAAGAAAAAACCTGACATAAACTCCTACCTTAGTCACAGCACTGTAAATAAGGAATACGATTCCCTCAAAGGGACCAGATGCCCCCTGAGGTGTCCTAGGAAGGTGTAGGCAAAGTGACTTACATCAAGCAGCCAGAAGAGCAGAGGTTGGTCACTGGCTGCCTGGCAAAGGTTGATCCAGTGTAATGCCTTGTGTCTGGTAGATCTCCTTCAGAACCAGCAGAACGGTGTCTTCTGACTCCCTGGAGGAGGAGGAGATGGGAATCAGAGGGGGACACTTCCCTCCAGTCTGTCATAGAATCACAGAATGGTTTGGGTTGGAAGGGACCTTAAAGATCATCTAGTTCCAACCCCCCTGCCATCAGCAGGGACACCTTCATCCCTGATAGTTGCAGGGTAGATGCAGCACTCAGCAAATGCAGGCAGTGCTAGGCAAGGAGATTGACACCCATCTCCTTCCTCTGTTCCTACCCCCCCTCTGTGTCTGCGTTACAGGCAGGAAAATACCTTATTTACTTAATTAAGGCTTTTCTTTTTACATTGGCTTTTAAAACGATGGCATTTTGCTGACATTGGACATGAATTTGAAGCTTTGAGGGTTATGCAGAAACTTACCAGTAGCAGAGATGCCCTTGTAGTGCAAATAAATACTCGTTAAAGCTCTCTATCGGCTTCTCCTGCAGCACGTAGTCTATGCGATTCCCTCCATTCAGCCTCCCCACATTAATGAGAGGGGCCTCTTCCTTCACTGCTGCGGGGGGGGTCTCGTCTGGCTTCGTGTCTGAAGGGATGAAGAAGAGTGATGTGGTTCACCCAAGGGGCACCAGCAGCCGTGACAATGCAGCAGCGTCCCTGTGCCCTCCCTTCACCCCGCTGCGGAGGAGCGGCAGCTGAAGTGCTCGGTCCTTCCCTCCAGGGATCTCTCTTGGAAAACATTTATTGCAAGAGACATCTAGAGAAGGGTGACAGAGTGGACTGGTGTGCCGAGTCCCCAGGAGGCTGTCACTGACCAGGCAGGTTGCCTCTTCTCCCCCTTCATCAGGCAATGACAGGGGAAGGCCACAGCATTTTCAGAGCCAAGAGCATCCGCAGCTCAAAGGCAAACCCTTTGCTGAGCACGGAAGACGGCAGCAGCGCCAGGATGGGGACCTGGCTGGCGTGGCTGCGGGGAGCCTGAGCCCACTGCTCTGTGGGCAGGGCCCGATGCTGTACCCCCACCTCCCCATGCACACACCACCAACCTGGCTGCTTCTCCACGCTGGACTCTGCCTCTGCTTCGGCGTCGGTGCTCGCTGCCTCCACGGCTGGCAGCGGGGGCCGGGGGGAG
>NW_010299833.1:3466-7507 GCF_000700745.2 Antrostomus carolinensis | reverse complement strand
TTCAGCTCTGAAAGGCAGGAGGGGTTGGTGTTGGGCTGGGGGCTGCAGCAGCTGCCCTGGGCAGGGGGAGAGGGGCTGTGCGTTCCCTTACCGAGGTGCATCCTCTTCCTGCCCTTGTGGTGAGGCAGCAGCATGGGCTCAAACTCCAGATCTGGGACGATCATGGGCTCAATCCTGTATGCCACCGGGTCAAACTGTACAGAGGAGGGGGACAGTCAGCCAGGGCTCATGCTCCATGCATCTCTCACGCAGGAAGGCTCTGGCTCTTATACCTACGGGGTGGAAAATGTTGAAGAAGCCTTTGCAGGTGGGCAGGCTGTAGTTTGGGTTGATCCGCTTCACTCCTCGCACCGTGAGAAACATCCCAATGGGAGACCCAAAAGCAAAGAAGATGGTGGGCTTGTAGTTTAGCTGAGGGTAGTTTGCTGAGACCTTGAAGAGAGGGAGATTCAGATTTGGTTCATGAGACAAACACCATGCTGGTGTTACCAGCACCTCGTTGCTGTGGTTAGAGCAGGGTGCTGAGCTCGGTGGTTACCTGTCCTAAGCCAATGTCCCGGTATTGGCAATTCCTGCCATCATCTGTGCTGGCTGGGTCGTGCTGTGATGGGGACCCGGGCTCAGCTCCGTGCTCCCCGCTGTGCCCAGGAGCTGCTGTGCTCTGGTCCTGCAGCAACACAACCAGGAGGCCCCACTAGCGCGGTTCCTGCAGCGAGCCCACGCCACAGCCCGTCCTACCCACCCGTCAGCAAGTACCCGAGGTGGCAAACTGCCTGGAACCCTTCATCCTCCAGAACCAGGGCAGCCTTGGCAGCATCATCCTACCCCAGCTGACCACCCCTCCAGCCAGCATCACTAACTGTGGGGTAACGTGGATAAATACAATCAGTGCAGAGGACAAACCTGCGTCTCTGTCTTGGAGCTGATGTAATGAAGTATCTTCATTCTTGGTCCTAAGGGAATTCCCATTTCTTTAAGGTTTTTTTCTGTGCACAACAACTGGAAAATAAGCAACCCAGATATTAGTAGAGCAGAGAGGTGTTTCTGTTCTCTGTAATTCTGTTCCTGCTGCACTCCTCAGAGATGTCTCGTGTGAGGACTCAGTACCAGCAAGGTGTGCAGAAGGTGGGAGGACTGTGAAGAAAAGCAAAGGAGAAACGCAAGAGACAGCAAAACAGGAGAGCTCCTTACCAGTGCCTGCCTGTCCATTTTCTCCTTCTCAAAAACATCACAATATTCAGACAGCTCCAGCTTCTTCAGGATTTCTTTTACTTCCTCAATACCCCTGTTGCTTGAGGTTGTCCTGGACCCCTGTGAGTAGAGCCATCAGGGATCATGCTTTTTGCTCACTTATTTTCTCCCATGCATTTTGTGTCTCTCCCCCTTTCCCCAGCAGCAGAAGCAGGAGGTTGGTGTGACACTGCACCAGCACAGCTCCCCGTGCAAGCGCTGCAGGAATAACCCAGGGGTCTGGATGCCACCAAAGATCACGTACCTCATCGCTGTGCTCGTCCTCCTCGGGAGCAGCTTTCTGGTTTGTCAGGAGATCAAACAGAATGAGCGACCCTAGAAACCACAGAGCAACCATCAGCATCTCATCAGGGAAAAGCCCCAAGCCATCTCCTTTCTGGGATGGAAAGACCAGAACCCCCCCTGCTCCCATGGTATGGTGACACTGGTGGGACCCTGTGGGTGAAGCCCCTTACCCAAGCTGTGCCCTGCAATGGAGACCCCCCCGCTGAAGAGGGGGTTCCTCTGCAGGAAGAGCTGGTACAGACGGTTCATTTCTGATGCCACCGTGTCCACGATGGTTTGGCAATAGGTGGAGCTGTTATAAAAGAAAACATCCAGGATGGTGTCGTTGATGAAGTGACGCAGGCGATTGATGCTCGGCAAAGTGATTCGCTCCAGGTCGCTATGGGAGAGAAAAAGAGAAGAGAGGGAATTGCAATTAGGGGTGCCAGTGAGCCCCACCACATTTCTAAAGCAAAATGTAAGTTCAGAGAAGGACTGACACCGTCCAAAAGGAGATAATGTTGGAATCAGACCCTCAGCTCATGCCAAGACTGAAGGTAGAGCATGGCCTGTGTCCTCAACGCTCCAGGCAGGCGGCAGGAGCCTAACCTGCTCCCTCCCCTTCCCAGGGCACTGCAGAGCAGAAACTGGGTACTCAGTTTCCAGAGGCCTTCAGCAAAGTGTGGATGTCCCTAGTCCCTCTGGATATTAGCCAGGGAAAAGCAGAAGCCTCTCCTCTCTGGCTGGATGCTGATGGGAGCAGGTACCTGCTGTACTCCACAAAAAGATAGTGGGAAGGGGTCTGGCAGGGAGGTGCTCTACGTGACCCCATCTATCCTGTGTGCTCACAGCCCTGAACACTCTCAGCTTTCCCCTTTGCCTGCAGTGGCCACCAGAAAAAGCAGAGTTTATGCAGGAGGAGGCTGTCTGCATGCTCTGCCATTCCCACAGACACTGGCACAGGAGGAGGTGGTGTCCAGGACACTTACACGTCCACCCCGGTGGAGTGGAGGGAGCTGTGCCAGTTCACAGGCAGGAATTCCACCCGGCCGATCTGCTGCTGCTCCTGGGCTTTCTTGAAGTGAGCTTGCAGCATGCTCAGGGAAACATTCCTGAAGTCATTCACTGGAAAAGAGCACAAACTCTTCACTGAGATCCACCAGGCCACAGGGCGAGCCTGCTGCATCAACAACACTTAATAAGATAAAAGATCATTACCAGGGGAAATCCCACCAGGGTCTTTAATCTGCTGCTGCTGCCCTAAGACCTTGAATCTTTAACTACAAGATCAGGGGAAGGCTCCATGTCCTTACATGTGTTTACTGGATTTTGCTGTCCCATCTGTAACAAGCCTCCTCTCCACATGGGCAGGGCTTTAACACAGCAGTTGGGATAAGAGAGGTAATTTTTGGAATTAAAAAAAAAAATAAGTCTGTTGCAAAGATGCCTGTGTTAGAAAGGGAGCCCTAGGGAAGGAGATGAACTTGGAATTAGTCTTTTTCTGAGGGAGAAATGCTGATTTCCTTCATTTCATATGATCAGCAGCCTTGAAAACAGTTTCATCAGATGCACATGCAGAAGAACAGAGTGCATTAAAGCAGAGGTGTGTTTTATAGGAACTAAGGCCAGTCTGCTGTGAAAAATCTCAGCTCCCTTGATTTCTACAAGTTGAATCCTGTCGAGCTTCCAGGCAGTTTCAGCGATCACCCCTCCTGCAGAACTGAAGCACTTTGAGCAAACCACAATGAACAGGTCAGACCAGAGTTACTTGGTTCAGTACCCTGTCTCCAGTGGTGATCACCAGTGGATGCTCAGAGGAGCGGGTAAGACCAGCGACACTTCTCACACGCTCTCCTAACCTCCAGGCATTTGCAGCTTGAGGATTTCCTGAGACAGAAACAGCATCCCTGGTTTTGGTCCAAAATCACTCCCAGGACTGCTGGATGGGATGTTGCCTGTTAGATTTCACCCAGTGAGATTAACCCTTGGCAACAGACTGAGCAGGTTACTAATTAGTTTAGCAGGTTTAGACAGTTACTTGGAAAATCTGTAACCAATTTGGGAAACTCACTTATTTTGAGCAGCAGCAGAACACAGTGATGAAAAGTGGTTGCCCAAAACCCTTTCCAGATGGTAGGATTTTTAATGGGTTAACGAGCATTACATTCACTGCAGTCAGCAAATCTGACCCTGCAGCTCGAGCGTCGGGGTGGTTTGAGCAGCATTTCCCATTGTCTGTGCAGATGAGGGTTGACTGGCTCTGTTAAAAGCAGTGTCTGGGAAGAGCAGCCTGGCTGGACTCCACACCTACCGCACTGGACGATGCTCCTGAAGCGAATGTCGCACGCGGGGCCGATCCCGTGCACTACGAAAACCAGGTGATCGATTTGCAGCGGCTCTCCTAAGGGGGGAAGGAAGAGTTGAGAGCACAAGCCCTGTGGGAGACGTTGTTCAATGGGGAACTGACCCCCTCACCTCTCATCCCCACCTCAGCCGGGTGGAAAAGCCTTGAGTTAGTGCCTGGAT
>NW_010299833.1:0-3410 GCF_000700745.2 Antrostomus carolinensis | reverse complement strand
CCCTGGGATGGATCTGGACTGACAGGACAGTAGAGGATGGCGAGGTGGCTCGTCCCCGCTTCTGTCACCATCCTCACTCCAGCAGGAGTGGATGGTCCTCAAGTGGGACACGCTCAGCATGGTGAGATGCTCAACCACGAGGACTGGGTGCAGCTGCCCTGTGCTCTGCTGAGCCCCCAGCCCCACGTCTCTGCATCTCTCAGGGAGGCACCAGGTGGAGTTACCTCTCGTTCTCCACTTCCCACACACTTCAGTTTGCGTAGGTACTTTGCTGAAGGCGTGCACGCATGGCAAATGAAGGGGTTAGACAGGAGTAACCGCCTGTCCTCACCACGGGGACGAGTCCTGAGGCCTGACCAGGGGCTCGGGGACAGCTGGGAGGGGGCAGAGCTGACGCTCAGCTTCAGAGACGGGGAGAACACGTGCCCCAGCAAGTCACCAACGTGTAGGTTAGTGATAAACCCCCGTGCACCCCACGTGTCTGCTCGTTCCTTTATGCTGCAGGCTCCCTGGTGCTGGGAAGGTTTCTGAAAACCATTCAGTTCCTTTCAGCACAAAACTCTTAGATTTGCGCTTCGTTTAAAGGATCATGGAAGCTCCTGTCAGTCTTTTTGAGTAAACAGGTTGGAAAACAGACTCTACAGCTTTGGATGGGTGGAAGGGAGGGAGAAGTGAGCTCACCATTGGGAATCTCAGCAGCGATGTTTTCTACTCCTCTCTTCACAGTCCGAGGTCGACCTTGTTCTGTAGGGGTTGAGCCCCAGTCATCGGAGATGGCAACTGGATGGTAGTGCACCATCAGCTTGAAGACAAGAAGAGCCTGTCATTAAGCTGCGCTGCATACTGTGCTGAAGCAGAGGAGAAGCTGCTACAACAGCTGGTAGGTGGTACAGGGTGGTACCAGACCGTGATGTTTAACTGCCCTTTGCACACAGAGAGCAAAAGGTGTGTTGAAAAGAAATGTTCAGGTGTGACACTGACTCTCTGCTGGCGTTGCCCTCTACTCTGGCACAGGTAGGCGAGGGAAATGCTGCTTGGGCAGAACTGATTTCTCAGCAGAGATGGTTAAAAGAAACAGCATAAAGCCAGAGCTTAAAGACAGGCCCTCAAGAGAACTGAAGGGATGTCCTGGCTGGTCAACACAAAGATCACCAGACCCTCCTCACCTTTGGGTTGTGCAAGATAATGATTTCCCTGTTAGGGGACTCCAGTTTCTTCTTCCACTCATCCAAAGTCACAGCAATCATGTAAGCTTCCTGAGGAACAGAACACCCTCTGTGAGTCAGCTGAAAGTGTTCCCATCAATATTCAACCACTTGGAACATTCCCCACCCATTTTACCCTATCTCTTATCAACACGTTTTGCGAAAGAGGCAGAGAAATCAGCCAGGTCAAGCTGGAAGAGCAACAGGGTAACCTGAGTATCACCTGCTGGAGAGTTTCCCACTTTAATAGCAGCAGCAGCAGCCTTGCCATCAATTTAGAATTGTGGTTTTTGGTGCATCAGAATACAGGTTATTGTAAAGAAGTATATTTATATATATATCTTTCCAAAGAAAAGATTAACAGCATTAATCTCCAGCCATTAACAGCACAGCCCACTGAACTCACTAACGCGCCACAGCGCTCAGTGAGTCCCTGTGACAGTGATTTCTCTTTCTTTCATTCACAATTTGCTGGCTTTGGTGAAACTGTGAGCGTAGGGGAGGGTGATTCTCACGAGGACAGTCAAACCAAAGTCAGTGCAGACAGGGTCAGGAAAAAACAGAGCAAAGCTGGTAGAGCAAGGCCAGAGCCGCGCGGCGTGCCGAGAGCGCCCGGCACTGTAAGGCGCAGCAGAAGGATGCTGACGCGGCGGGACCAGGGCAAGAGGAAGAGGAGGATGCTCAGCTGGGAGGAAGGCAGTGGCAGCCTTTGCATTTCAGTTAATCAGCTGTGAAAAGCCAAAGCCTGTGTGAGTGCGCGGGACGCTGGGGCTGGTGTTTGACAATGAGAAGCCAAGATGCTTCTTGGTGAGATGGATGGTACCAGGAAGGGTGTATTTACCTCCAGTTCTTCGCTGAAGGACTCTGAGTAGGGAATATACTTATTGTCCTTGTCTCCCTTGTAAAACCAGGTGCAGCGGCGCACTTCAGACACCTCCTCCTCCCAGTACACGGCGACGCGCTGCCTCTTCTTCAGGTACACGTCGTACCTGCCCCCCGATGTTGGGACAACCACATCTTCTTTGTCTTTCCCTGCAGGAAGCAAGGCTTGAAATTAATCCTGAGGAGGACCAGAAAAGCACGCTACCAGAAAGCTCTACACCACAACAGGACAGAGGGATGAGACTGGAGCATCTTCTGTGGGCCACACGCACGAGCCTGTGTGAGCAACAGCTGTAGACACCAACGTTCTCCTCACCAAGCACAGAGAACAGCGCTGACGAGCATCCCAGGACAGACACCCCGAGTCAGACTTTGCCCAGAGCCAGAAGGTAAGATGAAGGCATTTAAGCTACAACTGTCATCCTCTCTAGTTCAGGCAGAAGCTTACATGGGCTCATCCTGCCTCACTTTGATGGTCAAATATGAATTTATGGCCCTGGGAAGCGCATTGGTGAACGGTGGAGGTGCAGGTCTCCAGGGCTCTAAGCTGTTCCCCTCTAAAATGGAGAACTCCGCACAGATCCCAGTACAGATCTCAAATTCTGTTAATTCCGCTGCCTTTTGGGTCTGCCCGCTGGCCTGGCTCTGCTCAGCTGTGGCGCTGAGGGTTGGTGGCACATCCTCTGACCCAAAGCTTCCTCAGAGAGGGAAGATGGGACCAGCCCTTGTGCTGTCCATGCTCTGCCCATGGCAGCAGCGATGCTTTGGCAGCGGGTTGCACAGACGGGTGATATTTGGCAGCACGAGGGTCTCATCGTGAGTGGAACTGCTCAGAGCAGACCCCCAGGAGCAGGCAGAGCCCAGTGTGTCCACGCAGGAGGAATGTCCCCAGTGGGATTTCTGCCTCTCCCATCCCCAGCAGAAGGCAGCTTTGCAGGATGATGATATATAATTTAGAGCGTATATCGAATGAACGAGGTCAGACCGTTGGATGGTCCCAGCAGCTCAGCTCTTGGTGCATTTACAGCTCTAGGAGAAGGTAGATTGCCAAAACAAAAGTCCCGATTTAAAATTCCCAGGGGAAACTCTCACGTCCCGGGAGGAAGCCAGGGATGTGTTGAGGGATCTTCCCTCTGACACCCAACGTGCTCCCCGCCCTGTGCCCACACCTGATGCTCTCCCACTGCCCTTCCCAGGCCGGGAGCAGCCCGGGATCTGAACCGCCGGGATTTACACTCAAAGGGCCATTTAAACCCAGGAATCCCGGGAGCTGGGGGTGGGCAGGGCCCGGGGGGAGCAGGGCCCGGGGGGAGCAGGGCCCGG
>NW_010299832.1:302-3636 GCF_000700745.2 Antrostomus carolinensis | reverse complement strand
ATCCCTGACATTCTGTGATTCTGTGATTTAACTCAAAATTTTGAGGACCAATTATAGCTGATCCAAATTCATATTGCATCTAGTTTTCTTAGGGAGTATAATAATAAACTACTTACAGCATTGTCCAGGCTCTTTGGAAGAGATATCCAATTAGAATTGTAAATTACGCAGTAATCCTTTGTTACTGGAGGTACACCATTTCCAGAAGCGTGCAGGATCCCCTCATCTGCAGTCACCTGCAATAAACCAGGGTGTTCTGAATTAAAGAAAGTTCAGAATATCAGTATACAAGTATTCTTCTAAAAAACTGTTAGGAAGACAATGAGCTATTAGGATAAAAGAAATTTATTTAATTAATTTATTTTGTATAATGACTGATTCCTTGAGAGATGTGTAGCTTGAGAGCAGGATGGAAATCTAGTCACTGTATAATGCTATCTATCCTCATTTCAAATACAACGTATTTGTTACATGTATAGTTCATGTTACTGAGTAGAATACCATTAAGAAATCCAGGCAAATTATTTCAGATTCTGTACCCTATACTTTCCCAAGAAAAGAGTCAAATTTTACATAGAAAGCAATTAAAACATTACATGGAAAAGTGAATTGACATCTTTGCCTCCTTGCAGACTCTAGAATTTCCTCTACTAATAAAGGTATTATATAGCAATTCCTAGAATACTATTTATCAAAATAACTTCAAACACAGAGATCAATTAGTGTACTTTAAGAATAATTTGTGTAGTTAATACTGGTGTCTCTTAAGATTACTCTCAGAGTCCCTCACGTAATACGATTTCTGTTATTTACCAATAGATATGAATTTCAAAACTTCAGACAGTTTTAGGGATATATACTTCTCCCCAAGCATTAATATACTAATAAAGGTCAGGTATCTAAGTGGATAAATTAACAGACTAAGGATTAGATGTAGCTATAGCTGCAAAGCAGTGAAAACAAATAAGCATCATTTGTATCTCAAAGAAGCGTCACCTTAAGAAAACTGGGAGATGATCTCATTTTGACTGTTCTTGTTGAAAGAGAAACTGACCTCAATACCAGGAAGTAACAATAGATTAAAAAATAAATAAATCCTTTAGTAAGTTCCAGGTTTGTAGGAAAGAACACTGAGATATTAGGCTAGAAGTAGGCAGGAGTAAGGGGGAAAGCCCACATATCTGTCAAATGTACAATGCTAATCATTAACAACGCTGCAGAAGCATTTCTCCTCAGGCTAGCATATCAATATTCTACAGCAAGAGAGACCTAGTGAGAAAATAAAAACACATGACAATATTGTTTCAGAGGTTTATGTTTGCCTGGTTTGAATAGCAAAAAACCTTCTTCAGAGGACTCCATTATATTGGCCAAAGCGCATGAACATCTGCTGGGAGATGTCAAAGGAACTGTGTCAAAGGGCCTGAGCACATTAACTCTTTAACATGCAACAGTTCTTCAGCTGTCGGCCAAAATAAGTTGTTCTGTGATTTATGATCAGCATAAAAAATCAACAAGCTTCCCTCTTAAGTGCGCTCACCTAAAAGTATAAGCTAAAGCCAAATTAAAAGCAATGAAGGCTTCCAGCAGGTTCAAACCCCAGATGTTTCCATCCATTAAAAGCTCTTTCTGCTTCACGAAGCAGAGTAACACATGGTTTCTGGGTTCCTGGAAATCAAGTGTTAATGCTACACAAGCCTAAGTCTACCTAGAAGGAGAGAGATCACTTGCTGATTTGATACACGTTTTGTTTGGCAAGCTTCCCTCCTCTGGGATGAATCAGGCAACACATTTCTTGCAGGACATTTACCCTCACGTGTTCATTGCTGAGCTCTAAAGGCAGCATTCAGAAGTTAAAAATGAAGAGAAATGCTACATGCTACACCTGACTTGGAACATTCCCACTGAAATCCTGTTGCATCCAGCTGAACTTTTATTATTTTCTAATTGCTTCAGTATTCTTCTTTCACAACAGACAAGGGCTGCTCATCTGGGTACGTGGCCTTGCAGTCAGCTGTGCCACTGAATAGTACAAAATAAATCTTACTCTCGGAATACATGCAAAGTAAAAAACTTCTTACTGAGCACATTTTCAATCTTGTTACTTAAGTAGAAGACTAAGAGTATGTCCACAAAACCACTCCTGAAAAGATTAACCTGCTTCCACAGGCTGACTTGTTCTGGCTGGAAAATGTCCCCAGGTGGAATAGAGGCCTAACAGCTTCCTTACCCAAGGGGCATCATCCTCTCCTTTCACTTCAGGTTCAGACACTCCCAACGGCCCCCCACCTTCAAACAAATGTATTCCTATTTTTGACAAGTGGTTCTCTCATCATATTTCCTTCCCTTACCACCTTTAAACTTTTCTTGTACAATTCCTTATCTTTGATAGAGAAGATGTCTCACACTGTCTCTTAATCCTTATTTTTCCTACCACGTCCCTGTCACTACAAGGACATAAGCTTGGGCTGACTGTTGAGCTTTGGAGTGCACTGGTAACTCCATCACAAAGAATACTGGAAGTTATATGAACCAGTGAACACAGAGACCAAACCAAGCCTCTATTTACAGTACCTGTCACAGTTAGCATCTAAATAAGACGTACAAGCAACTCAAAGGTACAGAACAGGATGAAGGTATTTCGTACATAGCAAATTAACAACATAAACTTCACAGAAATGTAAAAAGGTAGGAAAAAAATAGGCATGAATAGAACAAGCATCGTTCCATAGTTCTGCCAGCAGCCCTGTGACACACAAACCGTCCCTCCTTCCCTCCCTTTGGGCACTGTGACCCAAGGGAACCAGTGCCTGTGCTCAGAGAGCAGCCGTGGTCCTTCCCTGAACACCCACTCCCTTCCCGAGCACTAACTGCCCACCCTGTTAGTCTCAGGACACTGTTCTTGAGGCCGAACAACCCAAACACTCACTCCTGCTACAACTGCATTTGTAGAGGAGGCAGGAGACGGGGCCTGGGGTCTTGTAGGAGGTCAGGAGAAGCCCCTTCCCTGGTCAGTAGCAGCAAACCATCGGGGTAAGGAGCAAAGCCACTCTTCAGAAAACCCCAGCACAACTAACGACAGCTACGTGGGGCTCACAGAGAGCGAGGGAGCACTTCATAGACAGACACAAGCTACTTCACCCAAAAGCATTCCCAAGGCACTGACAAACTGCAGTGTACACCTACTGTTGAGCACAGGCACTGGTGACTTCCTGCACAGGAAAACACTTTGCAACCTGCCTTACCAAAACAAGGTAAAAATTATGTTCAAAACAAGCAAACAAACAAGACCCCAACAACAAAACAACTGAGTGGAGCACCATGTAATGCAGAT
>NW_010299832.1:0-291 GCF_000700745.2 Antrostomus carolinensis | reverse complement strand
TTCAGCAGATCACAGAGGTTTCTGGGTTCCCCATTCTCTACCCCACCAGGCAGCGATGTGACGATTCCCACAACAGCAAACACCTGTGTGCAGAGAAAACCTGCAGAGATGTCCCGTGTGGGAACCAAAATGGCACTCGGGGGGAACGGGCCGAAAGCCAGGACAGGCCGTGAGGTTCCCCAGCTCTGAAACACCCCCAGAAACACCAACGCTGCTGTCTCCTCGCAGGCACCCGGCAGGTTTATTGTCCAAACCCAGGGAGAGGACAACCGGGACAGGCCCGAACCCACC
>NW_010299831.1:0-871 GCF_000700745.2 Antrostomus carolinensis | reverse complement strand
AACCAGCTCTGGCCCAGTTCACACTAGGACAGAACCTGAGCCACTTCATTAGGACATTTATCTTATAATATATGTATTTAAGAGGTAAATTCACCTGTTTTTTTGAGAGCTGCTGACCCCACAGGTTCCCCACGACAGCTCCATCCAGTGAAAGTGGTCCCATGGACCCTGAGGACCCTCAGCCATGGAGCAAGGGCACTACCAGGCTTCTTGCACATTTAAGATGGTAAAAAATGTTTTTTACCACCCCCCCTCTAGGAAAACTGGCAGCAGTCAGGGAAAAAAAGCAGCAGCTGGGAAGAGCTGGAGTTGTGTCCTGGCACCAGGAGCAGAGTCCTGCTGGGATGGGCATCCCTGTGGCTTCAGGAGAGGCTGGGAGCCTCACTGGGTGTGGGGATGGGGGTGGAGATGGGAATGAGGATAAGGAAAAGGATGGGGATGGCTAAAAGGATGGGAATGGGGATGGGGTTGGAGATGGGAATGAGGATAAGGAAAAGGATGGGGATGGCTAAAAGGATGGGAATGGGGATGGGGGAGAGGAACAGGGATGGGGATTGGGATAGGTATGGGAACGGGGATGGGGATGGGGATGGGGATGGGAATGGGGATGGGGACAAAGATGGGGATGGGAACTGGGATAGGGATAGGGATGGAGATGGAGATGGGGACACAGATGAGGATGAGGATGGGAGGGGAATGGGAATGAGGACAAGGATGAGGATGGGGACAATGGCAGGGGCAGGAATGGATATAGGGATGAAGATGGGGATGGGAACAGGGATGAGGATGGAGACGGAAACAAGGATGGAGACAAGGATGGGGATGGGAATGGGGATGGGGAAAAGGATGGGAATGGGTATAGGGATGGGGG
>NW_010299830.1:0-1333 GCF_000700745.2 Antrostomus carolinensis | reverse complement strand
ATTTTAATTTCTATTATATTATTTTAATTTCTATTATATTATTTTAATTGATATTCTTTTCTTTTGGATTCTTTTTATTTTATTTTTAGCCATGGGGAGGGAGGGTTTGGAGCAGGGTGGAGTCACCCCACTCACTTACTACGATGTGCAGAAGGGATTTGGGGAGTTTGCCGTGATCTTGGCGCTCCTCCAGCCCATCGTAAGGACGGCTCTGCCTGCCCGAGACAACGTGACATTAGAATTTAGCTGACCCTTCGCTGGGCGAAGGTCCCACCCCTGAACTCACCACCGAAATATGTGGGCAATAGAGATTTCACAGATGAGGCAGAAATATAGTCAAACTTTTTTTAATGTGAAAAATGCAGGGCAGATAATTTTAAAAGTCCTGA
This sequence comes from Antrostomus carolinensis, assembly GCF_000700745.2. Taxonomy (NCBI): domain Eukaryota; kingdom Metazoa; phylum Chordata; class Aves; order Caprimulgiformes; family Caprimulgidae; genus Antrostomus; species Antrostomus carolinensis. Next base: position 944 of record NW_010299830.1, on the reverse strand, counting down.
ACTCATCAAAATGTTCTTGGTGTTCATCGCTGTTATTCTGTAGTTATAGAAACAAAGGGTTGTAAAATTCAAGTTTTTTTGGGTTGGTTTTTTTTTTTATCAGGGTCTGTTGTTCCCTAACTTGTTCTACAAGCAGAAATCGTGTTTGGTTTTTATTAATTCTCTCTAGATTTCTAGACTTTTTCAAAAGCAGAGTGTGCAAACCCAGCTAAGAGACCTGCAGGAAAAGTGCAACCGATTCCTTAGTGCACCAACCCAGCAATTATTTAGGGAAATTAAATGTATTATCCACAGGAGTTCTCCTCCAAATTTACTGTAAGAAGCTTTTCCTGATGATTCTAGCAGTTGTGTTGTCTCCTATAATTTTTTTTCCCCCTACCCCAAGCTCTCCTCCACAATTATAATTCCATATACAGCTTGTATGTTAGCTTCATTCTTTATTTATTTCAATTTATTTGGATTTATTTTAATTGTTTCTTTATTCGTGTTAGGCTTTCTTTTTCTTTAAAACACCTTAAACGAGAAGCAAAAAGCTGGGATTGTATTTGAAAAGTTCCTCCTGCCTTTCTCAGAAAACCTTCAATCAGTTCAGGAGCCAATTTTGGGGAGGATTTTGGTTTTTTCCTTCGCTTAATAAACCATTTCAGGAGTGAATAAGCAGGAGGGAGGGAAGTTGATGATGTTTTTTTGCCTTGGAAGGGTTGTTTCTGGATTTTAGATTTCATGCTCTCCCGACACTGATTTCATTCCCAAATTCCTAATCCCTTTTGACATAGTAAATGACCGTGGAGATGGCTGCTTAGAGAAACAAAGACCGGAGTCTTCAGGGGGTTGATTAGCCTTAGAAACAGTGGATAATGTTTTCATTTCTATATTTTTAATAGATATATTTATTTATATTTCTATTTTTCTATAGATATTTACATATTTTTATATATTAATAT
>NW_010299829.1:1180-1974 GCF_000700745.2 Antrostomus carolinensis | reverse complement strand
GCTGTATGTAGTATTCTCAGTGTGAGCAGTTTCTGCACAAATCTCATCCTGGACTTTAGGCCATGGGCTGTTCTTTGAGGGACAGGAAATTTCAATTCATGTGACGAAGGAGTGGGAACTTCTTTGCCAGTTGCTTTGCTAAGCCTGCAAGGAGGGCTCTAAATGAGATACTTCAGAGGAGGAAGGCCAAAACATGGCCATTGCCCAGAGCAGCCCTGTGCAGCCTCTCCCAGGAGAAACAGGCTCCTGAACATGGTGTCTCCAGAGGGACAGGAAGGATGGTGGTCCAGCACCTCCCTGGGGAGAGAGGACACATTCAGCTGCAAATGCACAGCCTGTGGCAAGAGGGACCCTCGTGTGTTTGGCACAGCCTGGCTGGGGTCTACCTTCCTCCCAACAGGAGGATGGAGTGTGCTTTGAGTTCAGCTGCTCCCACATCTCCTGGACCCATGATGTTCACTCTGCACCTCTGCCCCAACCCTCCCTGGGCTTTCACCCTCCAGCTGGGTCACCACATTGTGAGAACGACTTGACTGGCCTCTCACAAGGGGTGTCCCTGTCTTCTCTACCTCCCATATCCCATCTCTTGGGATTGCTTGGACACCCCTGGTGTGGTCCTTGTGGAGAGAACATCCCCACCACCCAGGCGGGGGTCTGTACCAAGGACCTGCATCCCTCCACCCCGACCTCGTGGCGCAAGGGCAGCGCGTCTGACTCCAGATCAGAAGGTTGTGTGTTCAAATCACACCGGGGTCAGCCTGGGGGCACCACTGGGCACCTTCTGTATTGCCCCT
>NW_010299829.1:0-670 GCF_000700745.2 Antrostomus carolinensis | reverse complement strand
ACCAGGCTCGGCCAGCGGGATGGGTTTCTTTGCAGAGATTCCTTCCTCAGTGCTCGAGGAGACCCAGTAACCAAAGTCTCTCTTGACTTGGGCTTCATCTCTGATGGGATCTCCCAGATGTATCACTGTAGCAGGACATAGAGACAGAGCATCTAATCTGAATCACAAGGTGAACCAAAGTGGATGGTCCAGGGGACCGAGTACATTGTGGTCTGTGGTTGGGAGTCCAGCTGACATTCTTCACCGCTTAATATTGCACTGGTCATTGTTTGGTATCTTTGTGATGGATGTAGAAGATGCTCTACAAAAGGATGGACACAGGCAGCCTGCCAGGGACAGGGGGCTGGTGAGGAAACAGGGCCAGTGGCGCAATGGATAACGCGCCTGACTACGGATCAGGAGATTGCAGGTTCGACTCCTGCCTGGCTCAACAATTTTAGCCTGAGGAACTTCTTCCTGCTCCATCCCCAAGGGCCTTCCTTCTGCTCATCATTCATCCTCCCAGGCCTCTTGAAGGGAGAAAGTGCTGGGGTGTCTTCTTGCCCTGCAGGAAGGAAAGAGTTTCTCCAGATCTTATGGTGGAGCTGGGTACCTTGTCCCATCACTCTCCTGTACTCACTGTTGACATCCTTCTACTCCAACTGCTCACACTGAGAATACTGCATACAGC
>NW_010299828.1:0-2566 GCF_000700745.2 Antrostomus carolinensis | reverse complement strand
AACCCCTGTGAGTAGGAGAGGGAGGGAGATGAAGCTTGAGGCTCTGGGAGAGGCTGTTGCAGAAGAAGCCTTTGAACAAGACGAGCACTTCTGGATGCTACATGGAAAAAGGGAGGAAGAGGGTGGCTGCATGAAGCAGAGTGGGGAGAGTAACCAGCACTCTTGGAGCCATCAGCTCCACAGCATCATGCTGCTTACAAGAGGATGGACAGGTCTTGACTGCTGCTGTGCAAAAGGTGCTCTGGAGTTTGCCAGCTTACTGTGTTTTAATAATCTGCTCCTCCCAGAAGAAGGGAACGGTCTGTACAATGCCATTGCTTGGGCTTGTGTTGTACCTGAGTGACAGGTAGTAGTGGATGAAAAGCTGGAGATGAGCCACCAATGTGCATCTGCATCCCAGAAGGCCAACTCCATCCTGGGCTGCATCAAAATTGTGGTCAGCAGATTGAGGGAGAGGATTCTGCCCCTGTGCTCTGCTCTGGTGAGACCCCACCTGGAATACTGTGTCCAGTTCTGGAGCCCTCAACACAAGAAGGACATGGACCTGTTGGAGCATGTCCAGAGGAGGCCACAGAAATTATCAAAGAGCTGGAGCAGCTCTGCTGTGAGGACAGGCTGAGAGAGTTGGGGCTGTTCAGCCTGGAGAAGAGAAGGCTCTGGGGAGATCTTATAGCGGCCTCCCAGTACCTGAAAGGTGCCTACAAGAAAGCTGGGGAAGAACTGTTCACAAGGACATGTAGCAATAGGACAAGGGGTGATGGTTTTAAACTAGAAAAGGGCAGATTTAGGTTGGATATTAGGAAAAAGTTCTTCAATATGAGGGTTGTGGATCACTGGAACAGGTTGCCCAGAGACATAGTGGAGGCCCCATCCCTGGAGATATTCAAGGTCAGGCTTCATGGGGCTCTGAGGAACCTGCTCTAGTAAAGATGTCCCTGCTCACTGCAGGGGGGTTGGACTAGATGAGCTTTGAAGGTCCCTTCCAACCCAAACCATTCTATGATTCTGTGACACCATCTTAAAACTGTTGCTGTTTTGGAACCATTTGAGGAGGGGAGGAAGAAAATAAATAGGATTAACTGTCTAAAAAGTCACATCATTTTAGAGGCTGTCTGCTCCAAATTAGGAGCACTCTTAAGTCTACAGCGGTGCTGCTGTTACAGGCTGGTAGCTCCTGTATGAGGGAGGAAGCAAGGGTGCTGTGCTTGAGGATCACACTGTCCCCCTTCCTCAGATAAAATCAACCTTTCGCTGTCCTCTCTCCCTTTCTTCAGGTCCCTGGATTGCTTTCTGATGAGAATGTTGCCCCAACACTCAGCTCAGATCTGACTTTCCCTTCTCTGGCATCACGGCCTTGAGAGGCAGAGCAGCTTGCTGGAACATGTCCTATTCTCTTCCTAATATCTCAGCTCCATCTCCCTTCTTCCCCTTGGCTCTTTTAATTTGCATTTCCAATATTCCTCCGTTAGCGTGTTTCTGAACCTTGAACTGGCTTTTCTTGTTTGCAGCCTCTTAGACATGGATTAAAAAACCCCCCAAAACCCCCCCCCAAACCAAAAAAAACCCAAACCCACAAAACCTTAAAAACCAGATATGATGAAAAATATAAACCATACAAGTTTCTCAGTAGTTTGTAACCTTCTCTCTCTCCCTGGTGCACTTCTTGAGGCACCTTTTGCCACACACAGAGGTTCTGTGAGCAGGACACGCTCTAACAAAGACCAGTGAGCTACAAAGCTGTGCTGACCACCAAGAAAGACACCCAGAGTGTCTTTGGTACCCAAACAGGCACTCATTGGGTGGGAGGGTTGGCTTCAGCCGCTTGCTGGAATGGATCATCCACGTTGCTGAGATGCCATCACCCATCTCATGGTGTTGGGTTTCCTGTCTTCTCAGGTTGAGGTGTTTCCTCTTGTCCCTTTGAGCTGCTACCTATCACATCTCAACAGTCCTACCTCTGTCCTCAGTTTTACCTTTCTTATCTTGCAGGGCTCTGTGTTCTTTCTCACAATTTGGCAATCTCCTCAGCTCTCAGAGGCAGGGTTCTCCAGCTGGGCCATATCAGGGAGTCCTTGGATTGCAGCTGAACCTGGAGGACGAGGTGGTTTCAGGGACAGCATGCTGCAAGTTCTGTCTAGCTTGTGTTGGTGCCAGTTTAATGCTCCAGATGATTGTCTCCGTGCTGGAGGAAGTAACTGGGTTATTAAATCACTCCTGCTTCTTTGTCAGTCTGGGGGATCTGCCATCCTGGTGTGATACTGGTCTAGGAGAGAATGTTATATCGAGTCAGGCTAGAAGATAGAGTGAAACCATCAATGAGCAACTTCAGGTGCTCCCTGCATCATCCTTCCCAAGCACAACAAGCCTTTTTTTGCTCAGCTGCATGTATGTATCAGGGCCCTGGAGACAAGAAGATCTTTTCACCTTTGTATCATGCCAGGTGAGGTCTGTTTGCCCTCACTGCAAAGCTGGGTCCATGGTGCCCTTCCTGAGAGCAGACATGGAGTCATGCTAGAAGCTCTGCTCTTCCTTTTTCATTTCACAGAATGGTGGGGGTTGGAAGGGA
>NW_010299827.1:5862-8721 GCF_000700745.2 Antrostomus carolinensis | reverse complement strand
CCAGTACCTGAAGGGGCCTACAAGAAAGCTTTTGATGCACTTCTTACTAAGGCAGGTAGTGATGGAACAAGGGGAAATGGCTTTAAACTGGAAGAGGGGAGGTTTAGATTAGATATTAGGAAGAAATTCTTTCCTGTGAGCGTGGTCAGACACTGGAACAGGTTGCCCAGAGAAGTTATGGATGCCACCTCCCTGGAAGTGTTCAAGGTGGGTTGGATGAGGCTTTGAGCAACCTGGTCTAGTGGAAGGTGTCCCAGCTCGTGGCAGTGGGGTTGGAACTAGATGATCTTTAAGGTCCCTTCCAACCCAGACCATTCTACGATTCTATGATTCACGCTATCAGAAGTGCATATGCAAGCCAGGGTCTCCAAACCTCCCAAAGTCTCATGGTGGGAGGACAAATAGAGGCTGTAAGATTTATGAAGACACATTTTACACCCTGTAAGAAACAGATGTCCACCCTCACCTACCTGATTTCGAGGCCATCGTGGTCAAGGAGCAGTTTCTGTAGCTCTTGGTACGTAAGAAACCGGTACTGACAATGCATTGTATCTGGCTATACCTGGCGGCCCAGATACCCATGTCAGGGCCCACTGGGGAAACCTGTCACACTCAGTTAGCAAGGCTCAGGTGGCTAACTTTGGTTTTGTGGTGAGACAGTTTCACTACTTAGTCACCAAACTTCTCACATTGCACTTGCAATTTTTTACTCCTTGTCTCCCTTGGTTTTGGAACACACTTTAAATCCATGTTCTCAGTAACATCATTTAAAACAGGAGCTGGAAGCAAGTAAAAGTCAAGCTGTCCAGAATGACCTCAGGTCCTTCTGGCATTGTCTATTCTTGTGGACTTCACTGGTATGATGTTCATATGCTGTTCCTCTGCCCTGGCTGTTTGTATCTGCTGAAAAGGAGCTAAGTAGCTGCCCTGGGGTGTACACAGTTGTCTGTGCTCCTCACCATCCTTTTGGGTTGAAGGTGGAAGAAAGCAAAAATGAACACTACTTTTTCTCTCCCCATGAGGCTCTAGAGCCCGACGCAAAGTCATATCCTGTCTTTTTCCTCAAACACTAACATTTGCTTTTGACAAAATTCTGCTCTGACTGACTTGCTTTTCCTGATATGTACAGTTGTACTCTTTTGAAAAAAATTTAGAAATGACCAGGTTGTTACATCTTCTTACCATGCCACAGCACTGTAACGGTGGATGGGAGAGGAAGAGCTTGGGCAGAGGTGTTTGTGTACCTGCTGCACTATAAACCATCACCCTGAATATACTATGCAGTACTTTTTCCAATTTTACACCACTCCATCCTGTTTTCTTTATCTATTTTTTATCTACGGTGATCCATTCATAGAATTTGAATGTGTAGCCGGGAGAAAACGAGTTTTTCAAAAGCCAATTTTCCAAAAGCACTCATGTGTGCCTGTAATTTGATGTATGACTTTGTGAAAGCTGTCACAGAGGTATGACACACGCTCCAGCACTGATGGATCAGCATACTGGCACGATGACACAAATAGCCTCTTTCACTACTGACAGCACCTTTTGACTCTGCATTTTAAGCCTTGACAATTAAAAGCTCTGGTTTTCCATTAGCCTCTCACATGCCCTCTGCCTGTGCTAGAACAGACTTAGAGGTGAGTCAGACACCAAAAGTCCAAAATTTTGCAAGGTTCACGAAGTGAGTAATGGAGTGGCTCTGCATGACGCAGCGACACACTTCAGGATTACATGCAAGGGAAGTACTCCTGCTCCTATATCAGTCCACGGTAAGGACATAAGATTTTCTAAAATACTTTTGCCTGAGAAGCAGTGAACTGTCATGACAACTGGTCAGCCTATGGGGAAAGGAAAGCCCAATGCGGTTTCTTCTGCAAGACGGAAAGCTCATCAGTATGATCTCCTGTCTGGACTTCAACTCTGGTCACCACGTCACCCTGCTGTAGTTATTCAGATGTCTGATGTGAAATGAGGTTGTGTCCTTTGACAAAAAGTTGACCTTTTTTTAGCCAAGGTGTTGCACAGCACAGAGAAATCCCACAAATGCACTACTGCAACAACATTCCCTCCAACTTGCTACCTGGCAGTCCCAGTCACTGCAAAGAAACTAATGTTAATGGAAAAAGAAATGTTCCCTGAGCACCTGGGGTGATGGTCTAGTGTGATAGTGAGACATGCTGTGGGCATCTTCAGCTTCTGCCCTTGGTCCACAGGGAGAGAAGCCTCCTGGGGGAGGCAAGTGGTGTATTGTTAAATCAGAAACAGGACAGAGTACTGCCACAGCAGCCAGCTGCAGATATCAGACACTAGACTGCTTTCAGGAAAAAAAGAACTCCCTGCTGCCAGAAAGTCTGTAGGCTGATAGCTCAAATTTGCACAAGGCTTCTCAATATCAAATGCTATTGCATCTTTCCAGCAGAATTGACGCAGCAGTAAGAGGTTCCCTTCATCTCAGACAGGCTTTGCCACCTCAACAAACCATCCACAACTTTTCCCCTCCTCTCTCGACACATACTTCTGCCTTTTTTTGTCTATTTATTTCAAACAGTACAATAGGTGGGGGCAGCTTAAGGAAAATGAAAACCACCAGTCAAGATGTCAAGTAAAGCCAGAACATGGATATATGAATAGATTTGCTTTTCCAAAAGACATTTGCAACAAAATAAACAAGAAACAAAAATCTGCTGGAACTTTTTACCAGGGGTAAACAGATATTAGCACAGAGTAAACCTATTCCTATTCAAGGTCTGCAGTGTGCCAGGGCCTGCATCCAGACCACAGCTCCACAGCTGGCTCCCGAAGGACTAAGCACTTAAGAGCTTCTCAAAAATGCAACACTGCCTGCACTGTTTCTAA
>NW_010299827.1:0-5834 GCF_000700745.2 Antrostomus carolinensis | reverse complement strand
GACATCGCTGTTACAGAGCTTGATCCCAGCAGGACCTGCCGCCTCTGTCAGCCCTCCCGTGCCTGCCACAGGTGTCGGTGGCATTGCAAGGCACGGCACCATACAGCTGCCGGCAAAAGCCAAGGTAATGTTGAAATCCTGATGAGTGCCAAATAGCACAAATGTCACCTCTCGTGGGGAAACAGAATAATCCCAAATTGGTGTTTGATAATTGCACTGCCTTGTGGGTTAAAAATGCTACAATACACCTGCCATTTATAACATTGCCTAGCAGCCAATTTATGACAGATGCAGTTGCAACACCAATTTACAGATCTGTACTGTTCCTGGGATAGGAAGGGCAATGTTCTAGTGCTACTCTGTGGAGCAACAATCATAATAGCATGACAAATAAAATGTAAAAGGAACAGGTATTCTGCAATGTTACCAAGGAGAGTTTAGTGCTAAGACGGCACTGTGGGCTGACGCAGGGTCTGTGTTCATAGCACGTGTGTTTTCTGAAGAGGGTGGGCTCATTGTCTCCTTTGCTACATACATTTGTCCTTCGTTCTTGTTTAAAGGCAGACAGATCCACAGGCAAAAGTTTTTAACTGGCTCGAGTAATAATGGCTGGCAAATCCTTCTGCTAATGGGTTAATCCTGGCTACCTAAAGGGGTTGTCATAGACTGAGAAGGGACTGTCGCATGACACTTGAGAGAGAGCCCTTATTACTTTCTTTCATGTATAAAGCCAGTGGTGGGATCATTGAAAAGGCTGGGACAGAGCAGTTGAAAGTTTCTTTTTCTGTGACCCCATTTCTCTGTGAGGTGCAGAATTAGGTACTGGAGTCACTGTCCGGCATCACCACTGGAACTGCTTTAAATTCAGCACAGGACTGGTATGACACTTGATTTGACCTGAGAGAGAGACAGAAGGTATTTTTGGTTCTCCTGGCTCCTACGTGCTGTGATGGCTCTGCTAAGTACTAAGAGCAGAAGGATGAGACAAAGGTAATGCTACCCTATGTCAACTGAGGTGAACTCAAACCCAGAGCTCAAAATTTGTTTCTGGTCCATTCTGCATGCATACCTCATTACAGAGCAGTGCCAAAGCAATGTGATGGGTTTTCAAACATCACAATAGTGCCTGTGCAAAACACAGCCAAAAGCAGGATAGGAAAGGAAATCAGTCAAGAGAATATACATCAGAGAGGTGAAAAATACACGGGTAAAAAAAAAGTCTTAAATGGTAGTGAAAAACACTGATTCAAAGAATGAGAAAATTCAATAGCAAGGTGTTTCAGGCTGCTATCAGCTGTAGATGAAAATATTTGCAAATTTCCACCAAGTTTAACATGAGCAATTCTTAGTATGAATTCTCACCATGGAAATCCACAATTAGGGTGGATTGAAATTAATTAATACTAATTTTCATGGTTGTGTTAAATAAAAATGCAACTAATTATTTTGCTTAAATTATTAAAAACTGCATTTTAATTTTATCTGAATTTTTTTTAAAATCACCTCTTTTTCTAAATATTTTTTTTATAACTTTTCATCCATTACAAAGGAAAACCAGTAGGAATACAGATAATATGCTAACTGGGGAAAAAATAATAATAATTAAGAAAACCTTCACTGAGAAATATATTTCACTTATTTCTTGCAAACTGTTGGTTAAAGAGAATAATGAATATAAGGACTTTTCTCTACATTTTTTCTTTATATCGCAAGCCTAGTTTGTCACTTGAAAATCCCTGTTAATCAAAAAGTTTCAAGAAGTTTCATTCATGAGCATCCTTTTCAAACGAAGGATGGAGCCAATACCAGAGGGTTTGGGCTCTCAGTCCCATAACACCAACACTGGATAGCCAGAAAGTGCAACTCAGTTATTATGAGATGAATTGCCTGCAGCATTCATACAGGTTACTTAGTAACTACCTGTGAATAACGAGGGTATCTTGAGAGCATAAAGGTCACTTTGTAAATGCAATTAACAAAAGGAGGCTGAAATTTCTCGTGAACATATTTGGGAGTGACAGGTTGGAGAAGGGAAGCTCCCAGCAAGCAACAAAATTTGTATTAATTAGATAGAGCACAGGCTTTGCAAATGAACTGAAATAAAATACAAATGAGATGGTTAATGGTAGATGAGTGGAATGTTTAAACAAAGACCTGCTGTAGGGGACCTTTAAAATGCAGTCCTAAAGCATACAGAGCATTAAGGAATTTTTTAGATCTATAAAACAGCAGCTGATTATGTATTGATGAAAGTTAATGAACTGGAATACACTGAAGTGTCTTCTTTTCTAGATATGGCTCTGTAACTTCCATTAGCATCCACAGACTCTTAAATACACAAACACATTAGTCATGCATCAAACCACACCGTACATTTTGTTAAGTATCCAAAGACAGAAGTGACTCATACGGACAAAATTTCTTTTCCCATGTGAATCAGATGCAATGCTTGACAAATATTCACTGGAAAAGAAGGATGCCCCCTTTTGAGTAATATCTTTTACAGCACCTAACGGCTTTAGGACTCTGTAAATTAGTCACGCTGATTTCAAAATTGGGTTTTCAAAACTGTATGAAAAAACACATCAAAATATTAGAAAGCACATGTCAGTGACAGAAACAAGGTCCAGATCAGCATTGTCCAGCCCACACGTAACTAATTTGCACCACTAAACACAAGCACCCAGTGTTACCATATGGGGATGGCCATGTTTTGCAATCACGTTGCAGAGAATTAATGAACCAGACCTCAAAGGTTAGGACTAAAACTGTCCTAATTCTTTTGCAAGGAGCCTGCTTGATCCGACATTTTCCCTTCAAAACCTGCCTTTGGTCTCCAGGTTAGGAATGAGTCATGTCACGACTCCCGAGGAGTTAAACAAATTGACGCATTCCACTGTGATTCACTGACAGCAGTTTTGCCATCTTCTGCATATGTTGTAACCCCAAGCAGCGACAATTACCAGAGGGTTTGTGTTTGGCTTTTGTAATTCCAAATTCTGCTTTCTTTTTCTACTTTTTCCTCCCTAGCTTCTCAATCTGTTTTTAATTAAAGTCAGATTCAGGCAAATGTTGAATAGTATGAAAAAATTCACGGTCCGCATACTATGTAAGAGCTGCAGAATCTGGCAGCCTTCAAGTGTGTCACTGTGTTTTAAAAAAGGCAACTGGCCTCGCTCTGTGCATACATCACGTTCTTTGAAGAGTTTTCTTTTTTCTGGGTAAACACAGCCTGTTAATGATGCATGTAACCCTTTCTTTCTGCCTGGAAGGGGGCTGCAGGCACCTTCTGGCAACACAAAGCCTTCAAGAAAGTCCACGTGGGGCTCGGTAAAGCACAGCCATGCTGGGGCCACCAGCTTCAGACTAGTGGTGGGCATGCAAAAGTAGATGTGGACTAGATAAAAGGAAACCCCTACCCCTAGAGAGCTCTTGCATTGCCAAACTGAGCTCTGGGGTTTCACCCGTGTGGAGAGAACTTGCTCTGTGGCTTTGCTCGATCTTCCTGGGCCTGGGGGAGACCGTTGATATATTTTCACAGCTGAAAATCCATTGAACCTGCCTTCATGCCTATCTGCTTGCAGCCATCTCTCTGCTATGACATGCAATAAAAGCCACAGAGCTGGCCTGGCAGCCACAGGGGCTCTGTTTTCACCAATGAAAGAGACGTTTTTTTAAACTGAGCACAATACACATGTATACTGAAAGCTATCTTGTTGTACAAGAGCCACAGAAAGCAGCCAAAGAGTTCATATTCGTGAGTCCTCTTTGGAGTTGACCCATAGGCCCACAAATCAGGGGAGTGAGAAAAGCAGTTTCTGGAAACAGGGAAAGGCAAATTTAAATTCAAAATGCTTTGAAGATGGGCATCAGCTATAAAGATGGAGGAGCAGGAGCATGGCAGAAGAAGGCAATACAATAGGCTGGAAAGAGAAGTGTGTTGAAGAGTGCAGAGAGGGAAGAACCCAAGACAGGGCAAGGTCCTGCCCTTGCTAAGGCATGAAGGAGATCACTGTATTTTTCACTCCCTGGCCTGTCCCTGGCTCCCTGGCATGGAAAGTGAGTGCTACAGCTGCCGAAGAACATAAAGCAAAGCAGACAGAGCCACTGATTAAATGGAAGAAAAGACAAATCTGTCCAAGTGAATGAGTATTACTACCCTGGCTGCCACCTCAGCTCCAACTAGGCATTTCTGCTGGCTGTTTCACCTAGGCTTAGCTGCTTTGGCTTCAGCAGCTTGATGTTTCTGGGTCTTTCAGGTTTAATGCCAAAGGTAGAGGCTTTCTATCTGGGATAAGAAACACCCCACGTGAAGGAGGAGGTCAGTAATTCCTTCTATTCTGGCTGAGTTATAATAGATCTCTTTGTCTGCCTTTCTGTGTCTCTCTCATCTCCTGCTACAATCAAATTGGATGGTCTGTTATTTCAATCCATCTTTGGATTGAATCTTGCCTGAAAACACAGACAGTTGCTAACCAGTATGCCAGGGACCTACATTCCTCAGTCTCTGCCTGACTGCAGCACTTTCTTTCATCGCTCACATTACAGCCTGCTTGGTTTGAATATCCACACTGACTTCTACTTCTCCAAGCATGAAGGTCCTCAGACTGTGAAGATGAGATGCAGTTTCTCTTTTGGGAAAACTGCTTTTCCCTTTTCCAGTACAAGCAGCTGTGTACAGTAACTCCCCTCCCAGTTCCCCACCTCCAACTCTTCACACAGACAGCAAAAATTCTCTGTGCACATCCATAGCCCTTGCTTCAGGGAACAACTATGCTTATTCTCAAGTGCTCCATAAGAGTTCAAGTGCTCTACAACCACTGCATAATTTTGTGTCATGTCAGAGAGCTGATGGGTTCACATCCCTTCTCAGTCTTCCTTTACAAACCGGCCCAAAGGTCATTTCAACTCTTCATTGGCCACCTACATTTCAGTTTCTGGCCATATGAAGATCTAGTCAAAATAGAATCTTCTGTCGAGCTACATCTGCACAGCACGGTGCCAAATCATTTCTGATCATGCTGCCCAGAGGCAACAGAGACAGTAGCAGCCGTGTTCTTGCATGGCTCTGCTTGGGTGAAGCTGTCCCACTAAAAAGCACCTTTGTTGCTCTGCTCACACCAGCAAGCTCCTGCATGGGGTTTGACCGCTGAAGTGGACACAGAGCTGGAAACCGTCTGTCAGGGCTCCCAGGTGCACCCTAGGCATGGCTATGGAAAGCTGGGGGCTAGTTCACCTGCTTTTTTGGCTTGGCCTCTGCATTGAGCCATCCATCCATGGCCAGCCACACAGGCTGGTTCAAGTAGCCGGTGCTGCGAATGCCCCAGCGCCCAGACATAAAAACTAATCTCTTAGTCAGCTGCTAATCCCCAGGCCCGGCCCTGGTGTGCAGAGGCCTGTGCGGGTGTTTGCTTTCCGCCGGGCAGCCCGCAGATGGGCAAAGCCGCAGCTGAAGCCCGAGGAATGTAGAACATTTCTGTCGTAAAACTGATGACGGTCATTGGAGGAGAATATGTCATTTCCCATGGAAGTAATGAAAGAATGGGCTGTAAAATACAGGGCCAGACTCAAAATTACATTTTTTCTGTTTATTTCTTCGATTATTTTTTTTCCCCTCCCTGTTGATGTGTGAAAGGCTTCCCCAAATAACGGGGGAAAGCGGTGCTCGGAGTGAAGCACGGAAGCAGCAAACCTACCCGCACCCACCCCAGCCCAATGAAGCGCAAAAATGGTTGGACCCTCCCCATCCCTCCAGATTGGGGGGTTTTCTTGCAAGTTTTTTAATTTAAAATAGTTACAAGCGGGAAACCATCGCTCTGCTGGGACGGTCAGAA
>NW_010299826.1:0-1228 GCF_000700745.2 Antrostomus carolinensis | reverse complement strand
CTACACTTGCTCTTGTTGAACCTCATCAGATGTATCGCTATGGCTAGCACAGTAGTCTCATGGCTACTTTAACTGTAAAATTAAGGCAGAGATGAAGATTAAGAGCTGTCCTCACTCCAAAAGGTAGCATATTCTGCAGCACAGACAACCAAGTAGTTTCCATCCAGCTGGCACGTGCCAGGAACAGGAGCGATCAGGAATGGTGGCAGACATGAAGTCCAGAGCCTGCCTCAAGCTAAATCTTGTTCTGTAATATGTCAACAAGTCATTTAATTGTTCTAACATTACGGCCAGCTCCTGCTGCTGCTATGAATCCTTCCCTTAGAGTATAAGGGAAGCTGGACTTCATCCTCTTCAAGGATCTATTTGGAAGAGGTCTATGGGATAAGACCTTGGAGGGAAGAGGAGCCCAAGAAAGCTGGTCATGTTCAGGGATCACCTCTTCTAAGCTCAGGAGTGGTCCATCCCAACAAGCAGGGAGTCAGGCAAGAATTCCAGGAGGCCTGCATGGATGAACAAGATGCTGCAGGCAAAATTCAAATACAAAAAGATGATGGAAGCAATGACAGGTAACCTGAAAAGAACACAGAGACACTGTCTGAGCACACAGACATGCAGTTAGGAAAGCCAAAGCCCAACTGAATCTGGCAAGGGATGTCAAAGGCAACAAGAAAGGCTTTTGCAAGTATCTCAGTGGCAAAAGGAAGACTTGGAAAAATGTGGGCTCACTGCTGAATGGGGCAGGGGACCTAGTGACACAAGACATGGAAATGGTTGAGGTACTGGACGACTCAGGGAACTACCAGCTAGTCAGCCTCACCTAGATCCCTGGGAAGGTGATGCAACAACTAATCCTAGAAACCATTTCTAGGCACATGATGTACAAAGAAGGTGATGAGGAGCAGTCAGCATGAATTCAACAGGGGGATGTCACATTAGATTAACCTTATAACCTATGATGAAATGGAGAGCTGTGGATATTACATGTCTTGACTTCAGTAAGGCTTTTGACAACATCTCCCATAAGATCTTCATAGAGAAGCTGATGGAAGCATGGGCTGGTTGAGCAGTGAGGGGGATAGAAAATGGGCTGAGCAGCCAGGCCCTGAGAGTAGCAGTCAGTGGCATGAATTCTAGAGGCCAGTAACTAGTGGTGTACTCCCAGGGGTCAGTACTGGGTCCAATCATCATCTTCAGTATCTTCATTAATGATCTGGATGGTGGGGTA
>NW_010299825.1:6717-25009 GCF_000700745.2 Antrostomus carolinensis | reverse complement strand
CCATCCTCTACCTCCTGTTCATGACGGGGGAGCTCGTAGGTGAGTCGGGGGCTGGTTCCGCCGTCGCTCCGGCCCGGGTGTCCCACAGCCTGTTACGCTGCTCCGGCCTCGGTGGTAAATATTTGCCGAGAGAAACCATCCTCCGCCATTGAGGGAGATCAGAGATTAGCTGCGAGTTCAGAGGGTGAGAAGGAGCAAAGTCCACCTGTATTTTCCATGCGAGAAAAGAAAGTGGAATTTGCAACTTCACTTACCTGAATCTCTTCAGTCTCCCCAGATGGCATAAAATACACATTTTTTTGTATGTCCAGTGGCTTTTCATTTCTCCTGTTCTGTAAGTTTGTGGGGTGTTTTTAGCAAAGGAGAACTGGTATTTTATTACAGACATAAATAAAAAATGAATAATTTCATCCTCAGTATTTTTTAATTACTGCTATAAAAATGTTGCTGTGTTTGCAACAAGAGAAGACGAGGGGAATGGAGTTTCTAAGTGTGACATTTACTAAAATAACAAAACTAATATTGGAAGGTGTTTGCCCTTATTCACCAGATACAGCAACACACTCTGCTACTTAAAACTGAAAAGACAAATCCTGAGCTATCGGGTAACAAGCCAGTGAAGAAGCCACTCTCTTGACAACTTTCTTATGTCCTCCATCCAGACATAAACCTTACAATCAAAGTCTATTTAAAATAATAGGTATTTAAACTTTTCCCATTACAACATGTAACAATACAAAGCAGCTTGGTTAAATTCTTTGTAGGTTTTGTTTGTTTGTACTTGGCAGCAGTATGGTGGCTTTTTACCTGGAAATTTGTTCCTATATGAGCATCTGATTGTTGTTGGTCAGAAGAATTAACCTGGTGCTCGAGTTCAGCTTATATTCCTCCCTCATAAAGGCACGCTGTCGTTTGCTGTTCGGGTTGAAGACAATGTGCAGTACACAGTTGTCTCTACAAAACAAATGTGCTTTATTTAATATGCTATAGCAGCATAGGCTTGAAGTAAAATTAAATTTGAAGGTCTCTTGGATGCACAGATGAGCTATTAAATGCTACGCCTTCACCATTATCTCATCCTTTTTACAAAGGATAGTATTTACCTTTTAATCTCTGTTCACTCACCAATGTGAGTGTCCTGTTACCATCTGTATTTTGGATACATCCATGCCATTCAGTGCAAGTGCCTGCTTGGTGCCACTCAGCTTCCTGATGAATGCTTAAACTCTCTCATCCCCTTTCCCCTGATTTAAAGTAGTGGGAGCGCTACACAGTGCCAGCACATTGATGTATATGTTGAGTCAGGTCTCTCTGGCAACTGTTAACAATTAATTACTTTTAAATTGCTTTCATTTTAACATACAAGTCTAAATCAGAGCTAATTCTATGAATTATTTGCCATAATTCACCAGAAAAAAAAAGTAAGTAATAAAAACTTTCTGGAAATAAAGAACAGAGATGCACCAGCTGTAGTCACATGGGACCTACATTCTCCTCACCTATGCAGATGTGGACAGTAATGACTGAAGATCTGACCTCTGCTCACGTGAAGTGAGCTCACGCTCTTGGATCACTTGTCCTAGGACAGTTGTGAATGGGACCTTTACGACAAACTTCTACAAGATGGATAGAGAACAAAAGCATTGCTTGAGTATAAATAATACAGTTTGTCCCACACATGTAGAAAAAAATCCCTAGGTCCGTTTTTCAGAGAGAGCCCAGAACACTGACTGTATCTGCGCTAGTTTTATTTGGGGTCTTATTTCAGGAACCTGGGTTAATAGAAAAAAAAGTGGGTTTGTCCTTCAGCATTTCTCAGTGCGTGGTTTGTCATTAATAATACTGCCACAATAGATAAGCTTATCATTGATAAGGCATCAAACCTGCTGCAGGGATTTGACTGAATACCTCAATTTGCCCCCTGGCTCCGTTTTTTTTCTTTGGCTGGTATTTTGGTTCACCATAAACTCAGGTAAATTTGATAAGCGACAGTGTTACATCTCAGATGTAGACATCCTTTAATGTGAGAGTGGTTTTATTTGATTGTATTCATATCAGAGTTCTGATACATGCTGAATTTAGTTCATCTGAAGGGCTCCTTACTGAATAATGTGTCTGAGCTGTTGGCAGCTTGATGCTGAAGTCACTGAGAGTGTATCTGCTGGGGGTTTTTGATCCAACCCACACTGCTGTAGACCTCTCCATAGCTAGTGCAGGGAGAGCTCTAGAAATAATAGGTGTTGAGAGTAAAAATACTCTCATCACTGTCACATCATCTGTTATTTCTCCCCTACAGCCAGGACTTCTGCAGGCTCAGCTCAGAGTGCCTCAGATGTATTGGTACAAAGCGTTAGTACTGTAGTGTGGGCTCATCCTCCTCGGGTTTATCTACCTGGTACCAGCCCTGTGTGTCATTATTTGTGCCCTGAGGCAGACAGCACTAAGGGCCAGACCCATAAAATATTCAGGCATCCAGCTGCCACACAGAATAAATAGGGGACTTGGGTATCTCTGTACTTTTGTGGCTCTTGACCTGAATGACTTGTCATAGGGCAAGCAATCAGCAGCAGAATAAGTAATTAAAGATGGAGCCCTCAAGTCCTGTGTCAGTGCCCCTACCTGTTTAATTTATTTCACTCCAGCCCTGTATTGTGTTCTGTCTGGTTGGTTTCAAATTTTGGAACTTTTAAAATTGATCTGTAGCTCAGGTATTTGGGAAACTTTGATCATACAGAGCATCTTAACTGACTTCTTTCTATGATCTTTGACAGATTTGAGTTTCTGAGAAAAAGGCAGAGGACCCTATTAGTCAATTAATTTGTTCAGTAAAAATCTTTCTGCTGTCTGATACTGTTGTCAAGATGAAGGAACGCTTGTTTCAGCAGCTTTTTTGTGAAATCTTGATTGGCATATTTTTTTCAAACTATAGCCAAGCTCATTACCCCAGCCCACCTCAGTGTTTGTTGTTTAATTTGATGAACAGTCATTGTAAAATTCTGTAACTTACACTTTGTGGGAATCATTTTGCATCAAGAAATGACAAGCATACTGCAAGTCCTAGTTAGCTTTTCTGACAGGGTTTAGATGCTTTCAGCTATGTTTAGAGATTTCTGATTGATCATCCAGGAGGAGGACCGCTGCCCTTCACGGGTCGCTGGAAACAGTGGTGAGCCATCAAGCTATTTGTAAAGGTTATAGATGTCTTTTTTTTCCAAGTTGCCCATTGTGTTTAAACAGCCCTTAGTCAGTACCTTTAACCAAACAAGGAACTGATATATTTGGAAATGGAGAACCTTTGATTTCAGAATTTCATAAATCTCAGTGATGTTTTCTTAATCCACATGCTGCATTACGATTAGCTTCAGTACCTGAATTCCTTCTTTAGCATTTTAAAGTCTTCAAAAGTGAGAGGCTCGCTGAAATAGAATTGACTTATCTTGGACTGAAGCGATTCTCAAAATTAATACATGTGAAGTGACATACATACTTTAAATGATCACATGTGTATACTACTGAATGGAATGTCCTTAGATATAAATTGTTTCTTCTGTGTTGACTATAAAAAAGGCTGAGTTGCATATTTTTAAGTCATATTTTTTTAAATTGTGTGAGAACACAAATGAATTCAGAAAGGAAAGGCATAACTAATTTTACTCAAAAAGCTGCTGAATTGCTAAATCTTAAAAACTCATTATTTTTGAGCTGTGATGGCCTTTGGAAAATCTAATCCTCAGAAGAATCTGATTTATAAGCTTATGAACAACTGAAGAAGGGGTTAAGGAGGAAGGGAACTGTTTGAAATGGGGTGTGTTTGGTAGTTACCCACAGTACAAGCAATACTACAGTATCAGCTGTGCTGCTTGTGTTTGGCTGGGGAGGAGGGAGAAGCTCTTTCTGCAGGTGTGTCCATACAAACACCCACAGCCATACACACACGCACAAGCATTTTATGTCTAGTCTTGAAAGCAGTCAGCCAGGTGTGAATTTCCCTTTGCTGTTTCCTCATGGTTAGCCTCTTCACTAAGACAGTTTTAATTGTATACAAAGATACCTTTCCTCGAAGTGTTAGTTGGAGTCTCGAGCCTGCCAAGTGGCACACCAGCTGCATGCTTTGCTCAGGAGAATTTACAGGCTGAGTGACAGTCTCAGGGTAAAAAGAGAAGCTAAATCATAGCTGAGCTGAGGCTAAAGATGTGATCTTTTCTGAGAAAATAGGCTTGCCTCCATGCATATGGAAGACAGTGCAGCCTGTCCTTGATTCCTGTTTGGATAAAGGATGCTTAAGAGAGAGGTGCATTGTTTAAATCTCTCACCCATCCAATAGTAGCGTTAAGCAGTTGAATTGGAACAAAGATATTAACCTTTGATCTGAGGTTATTTTTCTCAATGCAGCTCATAATTACGAGAAAAAAATTATGGTAATAAATAACAAAGAAAAACGCTGTGTAAGTGAAAGTCATTGTCTGCAATATATATTTGGCAGAACTTATACACCCCTGCCAGGACAGGGAATAATGAAGGTTAAAAGATAACGTAATAAAAATAAAAAGGGGCAGGGTAAATTTCCTTGCCCTTGAGTCCTTGGATTTCTATCCCTGTTCCACAATGTCAAAATATTTAACAGATAGTTTAATAGAAGGATCAGCTGATTAAACAGGTATGCAATAATATATAGAGAAAAGATACAAAACTGTTTTGGGCCTGATCTTGCAAACGTTATGATGTGAGTAGTCTCTGTGAGAATAACAGGAGTGAATCCTTTCTGTGTTACTTTTAATAGAAAGCACACTTCACTGCACTTGTAACCATGGTAGCTTTAAATTACACCACGGCAGTTTGATTGTAATGGCAAAGAATCCCTGTTTAGTGATTATAAGAAGGGCTCTCATGCACTTAATGCACTGTTCTGAAAATAAGTAACTGTAAGCTGTGCCAAGAGGATATTATCTAGAATCATTAATGTCATACATCCTGACTTTTCCAACTTTGTTTTCAGGTGGATATGTTGCTAACAGCCTAGCAATTATGACAGATGCACTTCATATGTTAACTGACCTTAGTGGTATTATTTTGACCCTGCTTGCTCTCTGGCTGTCTGCAAAATCTCCCACAAAGAGGTTCACTTTTGGATTTCATCGCTTAGGTATGTAGATATCAGCTTTTGCTATTAACAGAGTATTTTAAGCAACAAGTATAAAGATCACCTAATTCTAGAAGAATAGGTAACTAGAAAGAAAGCAGCAACAAACCTGAAAGTTGCTTTGTGTTTAACACAATGACTGTAATGTGCTTTCACTGGCCATTGTGGATCCACTGCAGAAGTTGTTTTGCCACAAGGAAATAGATAATAAAAAAAAAATGTTTAAATTTTAAACCTCAGCCAACAGTGAAGTCTGATGGCACAGTTTCACTCACTGGGAGCAGAAGGAGTCTCTCTGTCTCTGTGCAACTAGGACTTAACAGATTCAAAGTTAAATTCCAAATGCTTAATTTATCTTCCATCTTAAAGAGGAAGGCTGGGGAATTGGATACACAGTGACATTGTAAATGGGACTTCCTACAAGTGAACCATGGCCTGAAAACTTTAAAAGGGTCTCAGAAGAGGGAAGCTGTCCCCAGCAAGAAGAACAAGGGTGGATATGCAGCTGTGTTTCACAGCCTATCCATAGTTACTGGGCTGTTGCACTCATGCACCTTTGTGCTTTGGAATTGAGGCTGCTGAGCAAAAGAGGGACACGTTCTTTGGTCACTCACTGCTGTACCACTGTTACTGCTTGTGTGACACACTGAGGAGCTTGTTGGTGCAGGAGCTGTACATGTCAGTCCAGTGTTCACACAGATTGTTGCCAGTGCCCAGGATTTACAAAGTTCCATTGACTTCAGTAGAATTATGACACTGGAAAAAGGTCTTATTCAATGTGAAAAATGATATCTTAATCCAGAACTAAAAAGTTCTGTAGAGCATATTATTAGAGAGTTCTACCCTGCCAGGAACCACATGAATCAGTATTCCTCTTGCACTCCCCAAACCACACAAAGCAGAGGTCAAAATATCCCATGGTTTGCAATACAGTAAGTTACTTAACCTCTGCCCATTTTAGGAGCCTGTAAAAAGAAGTATAAACAGAATTATGTACTAAATCATGGAAAGGTATTTTCAGGATTCATTACCTCATGTTTGGAAATGTAATGATGATAAAGGGTGTTTTCATGTGGTTGCTAGCTGGATATAATAATAATTCATAATATACAGCTGCAGGTCTTGTAGACATTTTATCAAAAGCTTCACCTTTATTTTTCATGAAATAGATCATTTCTAGTGTCATGGTTTGCTCTATACATTCTGTAGTGTATATTTTTCAAGGAATTTCAGTCTTGTGTAGTCATTATTTGCAATTCTTATTTTGGCTGCAAGGACAGCAGTAGAATTCAGCAGCTCCATCACTCCTAGCCATTTGTCGTCAGTTAGTCACTAACGCATGAATGCATAACTCTGTACACTAGCAGAGATCTTTGGGGCTTTAGCAAGGAGGCATTACCAATGCCAGCATTTCCCATTACAAACTTTTCTTTCAAGAAGTTTTAATTTTGCGATAGGAGCTCCCTGAATACTGAAACCTGACCTTGCAGGTATGCCCCTGGCATTTGCTTATACTCTCCAGAAGGATGTTTGCTAGCATTTATACATACTTTAACCCTATTTAAAAATAATTTGTGTAGTTTATGTGTCTTTGTAACTTTTCTAAAACCAAATAGTACATACATTGAACATGCCACAGCCTAGCTTAAAACAGGAGTTATTCTTAAGAAAAAGAAAATAAACTTATTTAACCATTAACTCAGTTCTGTAAACTTTCACTGACTTTTCAATTAATTAATTAGAGGGTTCCATAGCATTTTGTAAACACAGATCCCTCCGGATATCTCCTACCTCACTTTCTGTTTTGTTTTGTTTTTTTTTCCATTTTACTGCCAAGAAAAATACTGACCAGACTGATCCAGTAGTGGCCCATGGGCTGGATCTGGCCCATAGAATTAGTCCGTATCACCCACCATCTTCTCCCTGGGAGAAGGTAAAGGGGCAGCTTCTCAGATCTGCAACAATTACTGCTTTTCTGCTGCCCAGTGCCAGTTGGTGGTCAAACACTGGAACAAGTTGTGGAGTCTCCACAGTTGGAAATACTCAAAACCCAACTGCACGTAGCCCTGAGCAACCTGCTGTAGTTGACGCTGCTTTGAGCAGGGCTACACAATTTCCAGGGGTTCCTTTCTACCTCAGCCATTCTGTGTGAGTAGCAGCAGTGCAGCTCTCTCTAGGAGGAGCATGACTAGAGCCTGGGAGGAAGACTTTCTACGGCTGCAGTGAGGAGGGGGAAGTGTGTAAAGGCCCAGCAAGAGAAGCCCAAACCTTGACCTAGGCTCTGCAAGTACACAAATGGGGACGGTTCAAAAGTGTTATACAGAGTTTTTTAAAGTCATGTTTGTGAAATTTATTTGCCTGATTTCAGGCACCCGATCTGAATGTCATGGCCCGAGGGCGCAGTTTCACACATCCGTGGATACTGGCAATGGAACAAAGCTGCTTCTAGGGTATATCCTAGCTGTAACACATTTTCCTAAATAAATAACCTGCAAGAAGCTTGTCAGCAAATAACATGAACTCAGCAATAGCTTGAATTTCATGAGAGAGATGTTAAAACATGACAGAATGCTAAAAATAGGGTACAGATTGAGCATCTGTCACAGAAAAAATGTTGAGCATTTGTTTAAAGTTGGGAATATGTGCAACAACTATCTCATCGCTGACCTGCTTTGCATTAAGTTTTAAGATAATTTACACACACAGTAAGCATGAAGAAACATGCTGAAGAACAATGTATCTGGTGCTCATTGTCACTTTGGTTTGCAGAATGATGAATTTTCGATCTCTTTCCCATAAACATTGCATTGTAAAGACAACAGACCTATTAGTTGTCTAGTCAGATTCCAAAAGGAAGTTAGTACTTGTTTTCATTTATTTGAATTCACTTTGAATACATAATATATATGCTTCATCTTCAGATTTATTCAGTTTTCAGTTGTGAAAAAGAAGCTGACAGATTCAGGAGTGAGTTAGAAAAGTGAAGACAAAAAAATGGAAATTGCAGTCATGTCTAAAAAAGATTATATTCTAGAAGCCAAAAATAGTTCTGTTTCACCACCAAGTGGAGATACTTCCTTCTCAGTAAGACACTGAGCAGATTTAAGCACAGATATGGAACCTGGCATTTTTCCATTGCTGCAGAGACAATGTTAGTAATGACAGAATCAGTCTAGTCCACTGAGACAGTGCACAGTTTGTTTCAGAAGTGAAAGATCTCAGCACATATCTGCAGTGCTGACATGACAGTGTCTCTGTGAAAGAAACTGCAAGGAAAACAATGGTTTCCGTTGCAGAAAACATGGTTTTAAATTGTAAAACCACAATATGTTATTCCTCTGGTAAATGCTAATGTGCTATGACTTCACAATTTTTTTTAAAAGGCATTCTGGAAAACCTTCTAAGCAATCTATTATTTTTTTTTTTTTTTTTTAAGGCTGTTGCCCTGAATAATCTGCCTGCTTTGTAAAGAACACTCTCGCTTGCATGGATATTTCCAGGATTTTCATGTTGCTCTGAAATCATCTGATATTGTGACAGTTGCCTTTCAGAGCCTTGTTACTGCCTGGTAATGCTGGTACTCGTCCAGGCATTGACACACTACCGAACAGCTCAATGCGTTGGTGTGAGTTTCTTCTCCCATAATGATGTTAAAAATTCAGTGTATGGATCCAAGAGATTTTTGTGAAATTAAAATGCTTATATAGTTGTATGTTTTTTTTACTGTAATATTAAAAAAATAAAATTAAGGCAGTTCTATGTTAGAAATGACACCTGCTGCTACAGTAACCAGAGTTGTACTACACACTGACAGATTCAAAGCAGAGGGAGAAGTGAGGCAATTCTCAGATCAGTATTCTTACAGCTATGGTACATCCAAGAGCAGAATTTTGCCCTTACTGGGGAGTAAATCAGGGCAACATGTGTGGAGCAAGGGGGAAGAACAACCAATACAGTTCCAAGTAAATTAATTCCAACTCTGGTCTCTGAATTCACACAGGAAGGCTAAGATCCCAGTGGTCCATCTGGCAAGTGACAGTAATGAGCATTACACATAACGATTCCAGATTACTCAGGCATGGCCGTGGATTTACACGCAATACAATAGAGCTAGCATTAAGGTTTTCCCAGTGCTTTTTGTAAAGTTCTGTATTAACTTGATTATAACTGAGACAGTTTTAAATGGGCCAGTGTTTCCTCTGTCAAGTATCTTGCCTTTTTTTTTTTTTTCTTTTTTAAAGTTTCAACTGCATTTTCTGAATGTGAAGCTAGAGGGTAAAAGTATGTCTATGTTAAAAGGAATCCAGTGACCCATTTGGAAATATCTATATTCTTTATAGCAGGACCTTAAAACTGTAGTATGGACTCATCTTTCTCAAATTTATGTATTATGTATTACCAACCCAATTTAATAACTTGGGTACTGAGGCAGACAGCACTAATGTGCAGACCCATAAAATATTCAGGCCTATTTACCTCCCGTCAGAACAGGAGGAACCTTGTAGAGAGCTGTAACCACTTTCCACAGATGTGAATGGCAGCGGAAGGTGCAGGACAACAAAATATTAAGAGGTTTTATTTAGATATATGTACCCTTTTGAAAGTCCCTGCTGATCAGATAAAAGTCCTACACCAAAATGTTAGTCATAACATGTGTACTTCTGTGAAATATGAGTATTTTGTAAACATTAGATAATGTTAAAACAGCATATTACAGCAATACAGAAACTTACAGTAAGCATTCCTTCATAGCTGAAACCTGCAATAAATAATGTGTATGTACACATACCTCAAGAAACTTAGGAGCAGGATGTCTGACATTTGTACTGTTCAGTTTCTTAATATTTTTATAATTTTTTCTTCATCTTAAATACAAAGGAATATATAAAAGTAATTTCTAAATCCAGCTTAATACTGTGGACACTTGAAATCAAGCTTTCTCTTACTTGTAGGTGAGCTGGTGATGCCTGAGATCACCTGTCTTCCTCTCCCCTGGACAGGGCCTTTGTCTGTGACTTCTCAGGCAAAAGTTTTGGGTTGTCAGAAGAAGTCAGAGTCATCACCCATGCAGAAGTTTTCAGAGAAAACATAATTTGAGGGATATACCGACAGGGAAGTATGAAAGAGTTGATTAGAACAAACTCCATTTGTTAATCCTATTTTATGAGTTTTTATTTACCACAGGACTTGTTACTTGTGCATTAGGGTTATAATGTGTATATATATATATATATATATAAAATAGTTAAGATAATTAAGGCTCTGTCCACATTGTAATTTGGAAATAGAAATAGATCAAAGACTCACTTTTGTAATGCTTTTTCCTTTCTGTTTGCAGAAGTATTGTCAGCCATCATTAGCGTATTGCTGGTCTATATCCTTATGGCATTCCTCTTGTATGAAGCTGTTCAAAGAACTATCCATATGGACTATGAAATAAATGGCGATATCATGCTGATTACAGCAGCTGTTGGTGTTGCAGTTAACTTAATGTAAGATCTCCCTTTCTCTCTGTTAACACTCATAAATGTATTTCTGAATAAGCTGCTAATTCATTTATGACCTGTAACTTTTAATGGGATGTAATTTTGCCGGACTTCTTCACTTTCATAAATAAGACAAGAAATGACACTGAGTATTATTACTTTTTCAATTCTTTCGTTTAAAAGGAAAGAAAAAAGCAACAAAAACCCCCACCCACCAAACCCTAAAGCCTGTTTCTTGGAGTGTTTTTCTTCTTTCACTTTCAGAATGGGTTTTTTGCTGAATCAATCTGGCCACCTCCACTCTCACTCCCATTCCCACCCTCACTCTCACGTACCTCAGTCAAACTCTCCTAACACAGCCCGCAGCAGCAGCAGCCATGGACACAGCAGCCTGGCCGTCAGAGCAGCCTTCGTACACGCCCTGGGGGACCTGGTGCAAAGTATTGGTGTGCTGGTGGCCGCATACATCATACGCTTTAAGGTAAGGAACCGCTAGTCTTTGAGGCAGGGTGGACTTTTTTAAATTCCAACTCCGGTGATTAAATTAAAAAGGGACTTGTTTTAGTAAATTATTAAAGGATACTTTGTGACATTTTATTATAAGCTTCATACATTCATGCAAAATAAGTGAAGACTATTATGTATTTTGTAACTATTCAAACAGAAAGAAATATTCGGGAAAGTTGGAGCTAGAAGTAACTGCATTTTCTGAGTCCCATTTTTATAAGTGAACTTATTTTCATACATTCTTTAACACTTTGGAACTTCCCTTGCAGCCAGAATACAAGATTGCTGATCCTATATGTACATATATATTCTCCATACTGGTGGTTTTGACAACAGTTCGAATTCTGTGTGACACAGGACTTATTATTCTGGAAGGTAAGATCTGTCTCTGGTACTTTTCCTGTCGAATACCAGTGAGCAACTGGCACTTGTTTGGCATCATGGTCACCATCTCTAACAGTGGATTGTACCTGGAGACCTGTTTATCCTGGTTCTTGATGGCTCATTTAAGTTGCAGCAGTCTTCAGGTGTCTTTGGAGTGAAAGTACAGAACTTTCTTCTGTGTCTGCAGTGGCTATCCAAAGTAAGTGACCATTTGCCCAGACTCAGTTCTACAATTCACTTTAATTACTGTAAAGGTAAAGTGAATGTGAATGCATGTAGAAGGAGGAAGCAATCTTAGGCCAAATGGCTGGACAGGTGGTTGAAGCCTGTCCTCTCTTCCCCTTTTCCACAAGCACTGTCATATTATTTGTATGCTTCTACTGTTACCATGGGGGAAGCTATGAGTACAGAGTGGTGTAAGAAGGGAAAAAAAAGGAAAGAAAAAGCTGAACATAAACTGAAGAATCTTCTCTCATGTGGTGACTTAGAGGGAGAGATGCCAGCAACATTTTTTGTGTTACTGTAATTAACATGCCAACTATTACTGCTTGGTCTAGTACTTTTACCTTATGAAAGTGAAAACGTTAGGGATGGGAGAACCACTACATCCAGAGGGACTCGGTCAGTGCAATCACTGATTTGCAAAGATGTCATGCTGTAAGAAAGACAAAAGTCTCATGTGTTAACCACTGCAGATGGATTACTATGAGAATTTGAATATGATACCAGTTACCTGAAGAGAGAAGTTTCAGGAGACAGGCCCAGCATTTTTATTTTTTTAGATTCTGACCTTAGAGTCTGGTCTAAGCAGTCACTAGGGGTTAGAAGCTGCAGTAAAGTTGTCTGCACAAGCACATTGCTCGAAAGGATCTAATGCTGGCAGTTGCCAGAGAGCAGATTCCGCACAAGACAAATTATGTTTCAGACAATACTGCAATTCCTGTACAACTTCTGTATCCACGCTGGACTTAATATACCAAATTTGCATATTCTTCTCTATTGATAACCTGGAAGTTACTAATCACTTCCAACACCACAAATTCTAAACTCTTTTGACATTGCCATCTGTCATAACATTTTGAAGGCCACTGAGAGTTTGCAGAAGACAGAATTAATTTTATCTCATGTTTGCTATCACAGGAGTTCCAGGGCATTTAAATGTGGATCGCATTAAGGAAGACTTGATGAAAATTGAAGATGTTTATTCTATAGAAGATTTAAATGTTTGGTCTCTCACTGCAGGAAAAACAACTGCCATAGTTCACTTGCAACTAGGTAAGCTGCTGTATAGCATAATTCTAAATTAAATCTAAATGTAGGGGAAAAAAAACCAAAACAAAAAACCCCAATACAAACAGCCAAACCCCACACTTGATCTTTGTGTTATTTAATTTGAGCCAGGAAATACCATTCTGGGGGAAAAAAAATCATCTATTAACGATGGTTTTGTACAGTGAAGTATGGAACCCCTTGGCCCAGACACAGTGTAAATGCAAATTGTGCAAATAAAATATATTCACACTGAAACATCCAGTACAGATTCTTTACATGTTGGCGGGGGGGAGCGGGAGATTTATCCTCAGAAATTCCCTTATTTTGTCCAGGGAAAGACAGAGTGAAGTTCTCATGTGGAACAATCTGACATATGAAAAAAGTGTGTTTTGCCAAAACAATTGCTGATTTAGACATCTAGCAGTACCATGAATATTAATTCTTAGTAAGAAAGCTCTTTTTTTGGGGGGGTGGGCAGGAAGTGGTGTCTAACACACAGAGTTTTACCAGGATGTGATTCTAGTTAGAGGATATAGAACTAAAGGTGAGAGTACATAGTGACCACAGAACAATATTAAATTCATAAATGAGCATAAAGAAAGATTATTCCAGTTGACAACACTGAAAAAATTGATAACAGCTGGATTGTCCAAGTTTCTGGAGGAGTAAATTCTATTAATTATTTTCTTGATTTTCCAGTTCCTGGTAGTTCATCTAAATGGGAGGAAGTTCAGTCCAAGGCCCGACAACTGCTGCTGAACACGTTTGGAATGTACAAGTGCTCTGTCCAGCTTCAGAGTTACAAACAGGAAATGAGCAAAACCTGTGCAAGTTGTCAGAGTTCCAGTGCCTAATTCCATATGTTTTGGGAACTGCTGCCTTATTCTTTACCTTGTAGTCAAAGACTGAGAGCAATAAATGCAAAATGAAAACGATCAAATAGAAACCATTAATATGTGGGTTTGTACCATGCAGCAGGGAGAACTGGTGCTGCACAAAGAGCAGTGGTTACCCTACAGAACATGTATTTCACTCTCTCCCTTGTACTGGTTTATTCAATTTATTATAATTTTGAGACAAAGCTGTTTTCAGATTATTGTTTACAAACTGCAATGTGGCTCTGCAGATACCTCAAAAATTACAGTCCAATATTGTCCTTTAGTAACTACGTACCACAAAGTACCTGCACTCCAAATGGAGCCTCAAGTATTCAGTATTTCAGTTAAAGTCTCTCATGCTGATCATACCAGGGTTTCAAAAACGTCATGATCCTTGAATTCCTTATACAGTATTTTTGCAATAGTAATTTTCTTACAGTATCTTGAACTATAATCTATACAGTGCTAGTTGAATTATTTGGGAAACTGTCTCTCTGGAAACACTGCAAAATACAGAATTTACTGTACCCAGACCAGAAAGTTAGCTTTAATCTGGGCATTCAGAGATCCAGACGGGAAGATCCTTGCCCAGACTTCTGGTATTTAACTAGAGACCCAACACTGGACCCAAAGTGTTTTAAGCGATCAGTTATCTTTAATGTATTTTAGAATAGGGTTTATACGTTAGAAACAGGTTATTTATTTTACAAAGTTTTGACTTGTAATATGAATTTATTATTAATAATCTTGAATGTCTAAACCAACCATTTGATTCACATTAAAAGGCCAGTTGATTAGCATGCATTCTAATTATAATTAGTAAATGTCCTGTAATTGATAATTTTTCCATGATTGTTTTTGTAAAAGGAAAATCAAATGATAGAAACTATGCTTGACATGGAGATACTTTCAAACACAGTCTACAGACATTCAAAATACATGCATCTTCTAACAGGAAAGTGAGGAGCAGAAGTTTTAGATGTGTAGTCTTCCCTCAGTCACAGATTTCTGACCATTTCACCTTTGCTTTGAGCACATTGTGGCGGTATCCTGGCAGGAACGCGACTGCAGTAGGAGTCCCTCACTGCTTAGCTTTATGGATAAATCAAAATCCAAATAAGCTCAGTTACCTAATGGACAACAATACCATCGTACTGTGTTGGACAACAATATCATAACCTACAGAGGCAGAAAGGCCTTTTCTTATTTCCAGAGGGACGAGGCAATTTGAAAGGACTGTTCATCCTCAAAGTCCACAAAACGGAATTGCTTAGCCTCACGGTGGAATCACTGTACTTTGAATGTACACAGGATAATAAAACCCGACACTAAGCTCTCCTACACCTCCAAGCTCAGATTTACACCAGCTTCTGAAGTCATTTGCATTGAAGAAGCTAAGGGCAACAAGAATACGGTCTGCAAAGTTTGGAAGATGGTAAAACTTGGCTTCAAATGTTTTTTCTTATTCTGTACTTTGATCTTTATGCAGAACTTCCACTGGCAGCAAAAGTAGTTCTGTATGTGGATCAGAAAGGAAGATTTTTGCCCAGTAATGGATGTTGTGATACTCAGCTCTGAATACTTAAGCTATTCTCTGTTTTGAAGCTCACTAGGGTTTCACATATTCATCAGGCTGATTTATACCTGCAATTGGTTGTACCAATCTTGGCTTCTTTTCTGCCCTTTGAGGTAGGGGTCACATGATGAATTTTTAGAGGTGAAAACTGATAGCACAGTAGTAATTTGGACAAAGTGCACATAACACTGGATTATGTTTGTATCTGTTCTGGCAAGAAATGGGAACACTTGAGTACAGTATGGGAGCACATACAGCTCAGAGACAAAGGAGCACTGTACTTGGGAAGCTAATGCTTCAATACAAACACTATCATTAATTAAGCCATATCACAATTCATGAAAAATGTGCATCCCATCCTTACAAACATACTGGAATAAAAATACTACAAACCAACAACAGGTATTTTGCACATACTAATACTCAAGTAGGTTTTAATTAAATTGGGTTTTACAGTTGCTGTAATTAGAAGTTGGTAGGTGTCTTGTATTTGGAGTTTTTTATTGTAATAATTTACTACACATTTGTTTAATTGAAGAAAAAAGCAGAAATGTGTTGCTTTATTGTGGGTTTTATTAAATCAATTATTAAACTTCACATTGTTGTCTTGTATTTATTTGTATTGCTGTCTCTTATCATTTGGATTCTTAAAGCAGTTGATTTTTGAAGTGTCTGAACACTCAAGCTTAACTCAGTTTGAAGATGCTATATATAGAATGAATTATGTCTCCCTCTTTAGCCAGAACAATTTAAGTCTTGTTATTTCCAATGCAATAATTTCACTTTAGAAAATAGAAGCTGACAAAGCAGGGTGAAGGAGCAGCCATAAAACAAATGGCAAAACATTATTGAAACCCTACATTCACCCTTGAGGGGCCCTTGTTATCGAGGCCTATTGACTGGAAGGAGTTCAGAGAAAAGGCAACGGGAGATGGAATGAGAACCCAGAATGAATACATCTGTTTTGGGGAGACTCTGAAGTGTACATGCTGTGTTTTAAGGTCTACCTAAACTCACATGGAAATTTGTATCTGTGTGGTCTACCTCAAATCCTCTTCTTATCCTTTGTAAATTATTCAGGGCACAGGTTGTCTGGCACTGGTATGTTTAATGTAAGAATCCAGTGTTCTTCTGAATTTGCTATTAATCAACATCCAAAGGAATATGCATATTGCCACTTAAAATGCTCCTAGTGATGGAGTAGATGAGCACAACAGAACTATAAAAATAACCAAGTAGAAATAATTAGTACATTTACTTGTAAGGATAGAGAAATATTCAGAAAATAACACTGATTAGCAAATGAACTACCAGGAATTTATGACTTAACACACAGTAACTACTAAGGAAGCACAAGTGCCTATAAAAGAATACAAGTTATTTTCATAGACACTGCAAGGTCATTTTCAGTATCAGAGGAAAGGGCCTTATTGTAAGAATCTGGTCTAATGGCTTTCCAAGCAGCTCTCCAGCACATCCATATTACTTTATTTACAGACTCTTTCACTACTCTTTTCCTTCTACAAAATCCTGTGTTTGCAATTAAAATGCATTTACTTAATGGGATTTCTCTCTCACCAAAAGACTCGTAAGATTTGAGTAAGTTTCAACAACTGCTGTCCCTGCTTTCCAGAGCTGTGCTGCAATATTCTTGCTGACTGAACAGCTAAGTCCTGTGAAAATTGTACCACCCCTAACAGTCTGTGTTGGTAAGAGATTTTTCCTGTCTTAATTTGTGATTGTCAGCCACCCTTTTCTGAAGCACGGATACAACTTTGATGACAACCTACTCACAGGAGTCAATAAAGCATTTTTACATTGAGCAGACTGTAAAACCTTGCATCCCACTCTTCTATTCTGAAATGTTCTTATCATAAGAAGAAAAGTAACAGAAATGTACTTTATTTCTGACATTTTCCTTCCTTATTTTTTTAAATTTTATTTTATTTGTGTTGACATTTAGTTCTTTCAATACCAGCAGCATTTCTTTCTACACCAGCAGAACTGCCATTTAAAATATCATACCTGAATCTGGTATTCAGTTACTTTGCTGCTGTACACTGTACATACCTGCTATTTCTTGCAGAATCACTCCCAATTGGCAGAATGACTAAGAAAAGCAGCAGGCTGGCATTTAGAAGTAGCTTTCTGACATAAAATCAAAAAAACCCAAATGACACCTACCAAGTAATGAGTAGTAAGTCTTTTGTTCAGGTATTTTGGCAGAATCTCATGAGGACACTACACTGATGCTGCATAGAGCAGGGCTGTTAAGGATTATTTCTCTCTGCAGATACTAAAAGAATATAATAAATGAAGATTGGCTGTTGGGTAATTAAACATTGTATGTACTGCAGTAGCTTCCTAGACTCCAATAAGCTATTCCATTGTCAGAGAAGTTCCCTTGAGCTCTCAAGGAGAGGGGCCAATCCACTGTAAATACCCAGCTCATTCCCCTCCATCCATCCAAAATGGCATTGCCAAGGTCTCTTTTCTCACTAGTTGTTCCAAGCACGTTCAGTTGTTCTGGGAGTTAGCCCACCTAGCTCAAACATTGTGCTTCATCAGTACTTTGCACTATGCCACCGCTCTCTGTTTCTCTTACTTTGTTTTCTTGCAATACTCTGCCTTCTGCCCAGCTTCACTAGTAATGTCCAGCTCACACCCCGTGCACCTGCTGCTTACACGGTCACCAGGAGCATCTCGTGCAGCTCTGGTGTGAAACAGCCCCAAACAGCTAGTGAGGTCTGTTCTATTCAAACACACGCTTGTCCAAAGATGATTTCCTCTTTGATCTCTAGATGAAAAAAAATCTTCTAGCCCCCAAGTTGCTAACTCACAAGGAAGACCTAATCTGAAAGCTGCTAAATTCTCTTTCTACTTTAAAAAAATAAACAAATATCCTCCAAATGCCCCACCCTTAATCTGCTTTCCAGCCTCACCCCTTCTTCCCCCTCTTTGTGACAAATCATGCTGGGCACTAAGCGACACTCTCTGTGCTCTGGAGCTGACAAATCCCTTTCTGTTCTCCTGTTCCCATTCAGTTTTC
>NW_010299825.1:373-6681 GCF_000700745.2 Antrostomus carolinensis | reverse complement strand
TCTTCCGTTTTGTGAAATACCTGACACAACTTTGGAAGCTGCTAGAATAAATACTGATCCTTTCCATTTACATCCAGCTACCACAGCAATCTGCTCTTAGAATGCATGCGTACCTGTCTCTTCTGTCTACAGCTGTAAAACAATGATATCCAAATCCATATTTTTTCCCTTTTATCTCTATTTTCCTCTTCTCCCTTGTGTTCTGCTTTTTCTTCTCAGAATCAGTTGGAAAACTGCCAGTGCTAAATGTACGAGACAGAAGAACTTCATTGCTTTTATTACAGTTATGAAGCATTTACACCTTTTATGGCATCAATTTCTCTAGAACAAATAAGCCATTTCATAAACACAAGCATAATTTTATCCATGTGATGACTGCTTTATGATTTCCTTACTATTATACCTAGTGAAAAGGCAAGTTGTTTTTCCAGGATTGTGACTGGTCAGTACATGAGTGTACATGAAAACAGTTAATGCCATCTGTCCACAGTGTGTTTCACACTAAACTCAGTACTGATATACACAGGGATTTTTGATTCAGGTGATGAATACATACTAGCAGCCATACAGCAAGCAGACAAAGAATTTGCTGTTGTCTCAGGTGCATTAAGAGTACCCAAGTCCCTGCACTCTTCTTCTTCCTTTTTCCCAAAACACACAGAGATAAATTATCTAATAAATCTCTAAATAAATTGATGAGATGTAGACATATAAAACCAGCTATTTAATACTAGTAAGTGACCTTTTAAATTCAAATAGAATCTGAGACAGATACCATAAATATTTTCATAGTTAAGATGATGCTACATATTTGAACCTAGCATACAATTACTCTTGATTTTTTATAGATTTCATGTGTACCTTTTCCCAAGCCCACTGTAAGAACAAGTCTGACACAAAACCGTACAGACAAATAAATACTCTCCTCTCTGAACTGCCAACCTTCAAGGCCTTTCCCGAGCTGACCAGAAGATGGTGCGCTTGTCCCAGCTTTAATAAAAACAGTTGTGTTCAACTACTGAGACTTCTTTATGTCAAAGGAAAATATTTGGTCTCAAAGTTTCAAAATATCTTATTAGTAAGCAAAGGACAAAAAAAAAGTCTTAATTTTTCCTAAGGATGGCAGAGGGGATTTAACTTCATCATGGATGCAATAAGGAAAAGCACAAACTGAGCACAGATTTGCTAATTAATTACTGGGAAGCACTTAAGATACTTCTTAAATTCATATACACGTAAACATCATGGAATATCATGCTCAGATGCCTCCCTCCAGTTCCAAGTATGTAATAAAAATGATATGAGTGGAAATTAGTTGTGGCTATGGGTATCTGAAATGCAATTAAACAAATTATATTCCTTAACATAAACAATATAAATTATCATGCAAGCCTTTTGTTTCTATGAAAATAAGTATTGCTTCTCTGGGGTGTTGAATTCATGTTTTCAGACATGACAACATATACTTCCATTGGAAACATCCTTGACAGTCTGCTTTTTTATAAAGGATCTGATGACACTTTCAATCAAAAACATACACTGAGGGAAGCAATTTTGTCTTAAAATAGGCAGAGACAATTATAAATGTAGAATATCATTGTGTTTACTCTGCTGCAATTGCTAGTATGTTGTTGTCTTTTGATCTAGTTGAACGGGCTTCACAGAGAGAAAATGCAGATACCAGAGGCTGAAGAGCTCAGAACCACAACTTCCTTCCAGTAAAGTCTTCTTTCATTTCTTCAAGCTATTAAGCAATTCTGTATTTTCTAAGCTT
This sequence comes from Antrostomus carolinensis, assembly GCF_000700745.2. Classification (NCBI taxonomy): domain Eukaryota; kingdom Metazoa; phylum Chordata; class Aves; order Caprimulgiformes; family Caprimulgidae; genus Antrostomus; species Antrostomus carolinensis. The sequence continues at coordinate 4,907 of NW_010299825.1, read as the reverse complement.
TGCAGAAGACACACACCTTCAACTGGAAATGGAAATTGCTCAACCAGTTACACACACTGGTTTCTTTCTGCTTACGTATTTGCTTTAAATATAACCTAGATGGAAGGAATTATGATGGTTTTCAGGCAGCCTAGCTGCTTGGACTTGCCACAGAGCAAAGGTCAAGTCGTATCATGGAAAATTTAAAAGAAAGTAACTCATTGCATATCAACAGTTATAGGGCCATGTGCAGTAAGCTGCAAATGAAAGATATGTTTTAGATACACTTGCTTGTGAATAGCTCTGCAAGATTTCACATAATATTAGATCTATTAACTGTCTTTATAAAAGCAGCAATGAAAGCAGATTATTATTCTTCCACCCTCAGACTCACTACACAAGGAAGGATGGAGGGAAGAGGCAGTCCCTAATTTTAGTTGTCAGAGCTACAAAGAAGCAGCACACAGAGCAGGAGTAATAACAAAATTAAATCCTACTAATAGGCCCACCAACTGCTATGGCTAAGTAAGAGCATTCATACTGGCCTTTTTGTTTGTTTGGGGGTTTTTGTTTGTTTAAAGAGTTCACACTTTGTTGATGATACAAGGTGTGTTTGTGTACAAAAGAGAAAGGAGAGAAGAAAACAGATAAAGCCAGATCATGTGGGTACTGCAGATAGCAACTGAAAAACATTAAACTGAATGCAGCCAAAATATGGAGCATTCTATTATTTTTGGACCAAACTGTGGTGGTCACAAACGAAGTCAGTAACAATTTTGTTTATAGACTGTAGCATTAGTTGATCTGTTATGCAGTTCAACTGGGATGCCTGAGGACTGGTTTTACAATCTTTTTTCTCTTAAGCAAGGTATGTTTTACCCATGTAGCGCACACCACACCCATTCCTTACTGACGCTAAGGAAAAAAAGATTGGCGTGTTGCACCCGTGTCCCTTCTTTGTTGGGTTGCCTCATTTTCTTTCAGCTGTTTAGTGCAGAAGAAAAAAAGCCCAATAGGTAAAGAAGTTCTCTTAGCTTTTGATTTTTGTAACTCTGATGACACATTACTTCAACAAGTGCTCATCCCTAGCTACAGTAACACCTTAGTGCTTTAGTATTCCTTGTTGAGGAATGGAGGGTACCTCTGTGGTACAGCCCAACAGACAGCTGTGAGCATGTCTAAAAACAGGTCAAACACTTTGGTTCTTTATTGATGGAGTCCCTCTATGACTTCGGTGGCAATTTTGTTTATTTAAAGCACTCGCCCACAGAGGGTGGATACCTTTGTCCTTTACACCTATCAAGAACAGATACACTCAACACACACCTCAGACTGAAACTACCATATACCACCCTGCTTTGCATACGACAAAAACTTCCTCTTTGAACTAACACACATATAGGAACTTGAACAAAGACATGCCTGATTCTTAAATGTTTTTATTTCTCTCGAGAAGACAGAGAATTAAAAAAACCCCCCACATACTAGTCCATAAATACAGCCCCTGCAAGTTCTGTTATATTAATTCCATGCCTCCCTGAAATCAGTATAAAAACATTCCCATAACTTCAAATTAATTTTCTTTTACATCTACTTTGTATGACATGGTATTGTAACATTAAAACTATAGCTAAAAGTTTGGCAATGAGGCAATGAACAGAACTGCAAGTCATTGTGACTGCGATTTTGCTGTGTATTTCTGCTTTTGGGAGTGGTAAGGTGGATACTGCAGTCTTCAAGCTAAATTCCCTTTTCTGACTATAGCATGTTTCGTTCAAAGCACTTCACAAGAGGAAAAATAAACACAATAAAGGCAGCATAATACTAACATATAATTTAATAATGGCAACAGCATTGGCAGCATAAAGCTAACAGCCATCTTAAAAAATATTCAGGCTTTACTGAATTATAAAAGAAGTCATATAGCAGGAGAGAGATGCATCATTAAATGCAACATTCTTAACAGCTTTCCCTTTGTTTTGATATAGTGAATCAGTGACTTATTACCAGTAGATGACTTTGCTTTTCTTTGACAAAGTGGTAAGATTTTCCTGTTACTACCAGGGATTACAACTAATTTGGATTTTCTGCATTTACTTCCTTGTTTGTGCAGCAACAGCATCATGTCTGAAGCACTCGGGCCCACAGTCACTAGCAGTCCAGCTCTGGGCTCCCAGAACAGATTGATCTCATGCCAAATACCATCAGAAGAGTAAAATGATAGAAAGTGGCTTGAAAACCAAAGAGTGCTAGAGAACAGTTGTAATCATAAAGCAGGACAGCAGGGAGCTCTGCCTCGTGACTGCATTGTTTAATGCATGTTCCTTCAAGTTTAGAGTTACAGAAAATGAAGAAGCTATTTTGACATTTTTCTTGTAAGTAAACAACCAGATGAATCAAATTTCAGTATGAGAACAGCCCTTACTCAAAATAAGAGATATTTTGATAGAAATGGGTAAGAAACAGACAGTCTCCCCCCTAAGATTAACATACATGGCCTTTATTTTTCTGCAGTAGCATAATGAAGAGAGAGAGCTTTCAGTGGAACGGACCCTATCTAAGAACATAATGGTAATATGTTAATAAATTTAAAGAAAAACGGCAAATGTTTTCAGGTGAGCTTATTCAAAAACAATGCATGCTGATGTGTATGACCTGAATTTCTTTCTTTCTTTTTTTTTTTTTTCAAAGTTGAAAGACAATTCTTAAGTATTTACTGTTGTTTATGCATGAATCTGAAAAGTCTGAAAATCTACAGACTTTTGCTTGAAGAGTTTACAGACTATGCACCCATACTGTTATTAGTAAGGCTCCTCTTTTTTAAAAAAATATCCCTATGGTGCATTTATTATACCACCATCAGCATTAATAAAGGAAAGCAGGACAGGGGAGCAGGAAAAGGAAGACAAACATTACAAACAAGGACATTTTTTCTTATTTTCTGAGTTTAAACCACCAGCCTAATTATTTTCTGATCTACTTATTTCACATGTGTAACTTCCTGTAGCACAGCACAGGTGTACTAATAAATGGTATTAACAGTAGAAATAAATTAGGCCAAGAAAATGTTAAGTTTTTCTGATGTGTTTGTTTTGGTGGGTGAGATGGAAAGACAAGAGATTTGGCAAGAAGAAAACACAGGTCAGCAAGAGAAAGAAGGAAGAAGTCTCAGTAAAAAATAGGGAGGAGGATGTGAGAGACAGAAAGTAATACCAGAATCTAGCATAGTCCAGGTCAAATGTTTCAAGTTAAGAGGCTGGTCTTCTACTGCTTGACAACTGGTAAAACTGGAAGCACATTTATCTGAATGTTAACAGACGGGCACAATCACTTTTTAAAACTTAGAGAAACAAAGTCACAAAGATGATTATATCTTTAAAATAATGCATTGTGAAGTCTGAATTATTTACACAGAACACTTCTTAGGAAAGGCATGTGGTGAAATCTTGGCCAAGAGCCGCAGAAATGGTACTGTCACCCCGGAGAGGTGCACACCCTCAAGCCCAGCACCAAGCCACAGCAGCGGCGGGAGGCCCAGCACCACCCACGGCCCCACTCCAGCCCTTGCTGTCACCGGCTGCCACACAACCCGCCCGGTTCATCGGAAACCACAGACCATCCACACGCAAGCCAGGACACCTGACCGGTGCATCCCAGAGACCACAGACACACAGCATGAAGAGCAGACACCTGCTGTGAACAAGGGCATGTTCACCACCTGAACGGGAGGGCCATGGCCACGTCCCACAGCACCTGTGTGACACACTGGGCCACATCTTGGAAGCCTTAAATGAAGAGAATCATAGAATCTAGGTTCATAGGTTGGAAAAGACCTCTGAGATCATCAAGTTCAACCATACCTGTCCACTACTAAACCATATCTCCAAGCACCCCATCTACCCGTCTTTTAAACACCTCCAGGGATGGTGACTCAACCACCTCCCTAGGCAGCCCGTTCCAGCACCCGAGAGCCCTTTCAGTGAAGAAGTACTTCCTGACATCCAATCTGTACCTCCCTTGGCACAACTTAAGGCCATTGCCTCTTGTTCTATCACTAGTTACCTGGGAGAAAAGACACACACTTGCCTCGCAACAGCCTCCTTCCAGGTAGTTGTAGTCAGCAATTAGGTCACCCCTCAGCCTCCTCTTCTCCAGACTAAACAACCCCATTTCCCTCAGCTGCTCCTCATAAGACTTGCTCTCCAGCCCCTTCCCCAGCTTCGTTGCCCCCTTCCCTGGACACCCTCCAGCACCTTAATGTCCTTCCTGTAATGAGGGGCCCAACACTGGACACAGTATTCAAGGTGCAGCCTCACCAAAGCTGGGTACAGAGGAAAGAAAACCCAAACTAACCCAAAACCTTTGTGTACGCTCCCACTGCTAATAGACAAGGGGTTTTAAATTCATTTTCTACACTGGCAGCATCAGCCAGCATGTGGCCCATATCCTGAAGACCAGACAAGTTACTCCTGGGACTCTCACTTGCTAACGCAGCTCCGCGCCTGTTCAAGCTTCGCCGTCCCACAACACGGGAGTTACAGTTTCCCTACCCCTG
>NW_010299825.1:0-275 GCF_000700745.2 Antrostomus carolinensis | reverse complement strand
CCCCACACACCGTTGAGTATCCCAGCACCACAGCACTGCAGGAAAGGAGCTCTAACCACACGCCTGGAAACCAGGCACCGACACAAAACCCACCGCGGGAGTTTCACTTGCTCGTACCCTGTTTTTGTGGCCGTCTCCCGGCTGCAGCCATCAGCACTGCTGAGGGCTCACAGGCTTTAGGCGGTGGTGTGGGGGATCGGACAGCGATGCCCGGCGGGGCTCAGCCCCTCGGCTACCGGGACGTGAGGCAGCCGCCTCCCCGGGGCTTCTCGGCG
>NW_010299824.1:0-3272 GCF_000700745.2 Antrostomus carolinensis | reverse complement strand
GAGCCAAGCCTGGTCAAGCCTGGGAAGCAAGGCATTTAAGCAAAAATGCTTAAATGCCTTCTTATTTAATGATTAAGAAAAAGAATCTGATGGATTCTATGAAATTCACATATCACCAAAATGTTATTTTCTCATGCTGTGCTTTCTTATACTGGATAAACTGATAGAAAATCTCCTGTGCAAAATGTGTGAGTCTTTATGGATGGGACATCATTGCTTACTTAACTGAAAATTCCTTTTTTAGTAGTTTACTTACATTGTTTCTAATTCTCTTTACCCCTTTGCTATAGTTTTTTTTAAGATAAAACAAAAGGCAAGGTAAAAATATTATAGAATAAAGTTGTTGTTGTTGAGATAATTATATACAGTTTCGCAGTGTTACATAAATATGAAATAACTCCAAATTTAGAATCAGTAAAACATTGCACCAAGAGAAAATAAAAACCTGTTGCTTACTTATGCCAAGCTCTGAACATATTTTCTAACATACTGTCTGAATAATCTGTCTTTGAAATTAAATCCTTAGATATTTTGCAGCTGCTGAAGTTCATTTTTGCAGATGGGTAGTTAGCCAATGTCAGAGCTGAGTTTGCACATGTACACTTCAAGTGCTGTCTGGCACGTGCCTGTTTTGTGAAATAGTCATTAGTTGCATCACACATTTATACTGCATTAATAGAGCCTTAATTATGAAGACTTTTTGACTATCCAGCCCCAGACTTTCCTGTTCTAAAGACAGGCACATACTAATGGCCATCTTGGTATTCAGAAAAATCAGTTTTTAGCATGTATATGTGTCACTTGAAAACAAGGGGTTTGTAACCGGAAGTTCTTGGACCAGTTAGAACATGGACCAGTTAGAACAAGTCCAGAGAAGGGCCACAAGGATGATCCGAGGGCTGGAGCACCTCTCCTATGAAGACAGGCTGAGGGAGTTGGGGCTGTTCAGCCTGGAGAAGAGAAGGCTCCGGGGAGATCTCATAGCGGCCTTCCAATACCTGAAGGGGCTACAAGAAAGCTGGGGAGGGACTTTTCATAAGGGCAACTAATGACAAGACAAGGGGAAATGGGTTTAAACTGAAAGAGGGTAGGTTTAGATGAGATATTAGGATGAAGTTCTTCACTGTAAGGGTGGTCAGACACTGGAACAGGTTGCCCAAGGAAGCTGTTGATGCCCCCTCCCTGGAAGTGTTTAAGACCAGGCTGGATGAGGCTTTGAGCAACCTGATCTAGTGGAAGGTGTCCCTGCTGATGGCAGGGGGATTGGAACTAGATGATTTTTAAGGTCCCTTCCAATCCAAACCATTCTATGATTCTATGATTCTTCATCTCTGTCAGTTCAATGACAAGGTCCCACGTGACTTTAAACATGTAAGATCATCTTTCTGTAGAATGAGCAACGGAATAACTTAGGTTTAGGAAGGTGTTTCTTATGCATTAGGGAGTTAGGAATTTAACAGTGTTAGGGGACAATTGTCTCATAATTAATTTCTGTAACAATCTTGGAGTATGTTAATAGAACAATGGTGTTTAAAAATGTTTGTTGGAATTCCATATGTGCATCAACTGTTAGATACAACATGTCAAGTAATACCTTCCTCTTATAGGCAGGAAAATCCAAACAGAATAAAAACCCAAAACCCAGAAATGAATTAGTATTGTTGATTAAATAAATGGTGGTCATGGCAAATATGAATCTGTGCTCACAAGAATTCTTAAAAACAGAATAGAAAGGAGAAATAGCAGGAAGTTTTTTTGAATCTTGTTCCTGCATTTTCCTCCACTGTATTTCATTAGATGTGTTCATACTAGCTGACTTAATCATGTGAGTAACATTTTTTGTGATTAGCGGTGAACTCAGTTAATACCATGATAACGGTAGATCACACAAGGATTGTTTTACATTGAATGTTTGTGCAGCTTAAAATTGCAATTCCAGTTAATTAATAACTGCATGATATATGCACCGCAAACTCTAATGGGAGTGCATATAGACACAGTTCACTAGAATCACTGATTATTAATTATTGCTCAGCAAACAAAAATGTCATATTTTATAAAATGTTCATCTTAAATTGAGCGAAATCGATAATGCATCAGTATTTTGTAAAGCATAGAAATATTAAGGTAGTGCTTAATGAAGAATTTTTTTCTAGGATAATAACCATGTACTTCTCTGTTTCCAGAGTCATATACTGTAGAGATAGAATTCATCCGTAAGCATCAACGCATGAACTTTCTTCTGGATTTTTGCTGCTGAGAAAGACAAGGGTGGCTAGTGATGCTTTTTTTTTCCTTCAATCCGATAGTCAATGGGCCTGATCGTTACTTCTGTTAATACTTGTTTTAGTACTATAGCTGGGGATTAAACTTTCTGTCCACACTGCTCCCTGCTTCCTCTCAGCCATTACTGCGTCTGGAGGCAGACCATTACCAGGATATTTTCACCTTTCCTCTACAGCATTAATGTCCCTTGGCTGCATTGTTGCACCATGATCAGAACAGCATTTGCAAAATGTGTCTCTTGGATGACAGCTTTTGTATTAATCTTCTGTAGAAGAGTAATTCTGCTGTTCCCATGTACATGTGGTGTACCACTTTTTTAATACAGCTGGAGAAGTCTGTGCTGTTGATCTTAACAACCAAGTTCAGGCTTCTAGAAAAATGCAGGCACTCTAGATGCTATGGTTTGTGTGTGGAATAAGGTGAATGGCTGGAAAAAAACATATTTGGTGGATTTGAGATGTATTAAAAACAAGTTCAAGTATAAAATTATCTAAAAAGAGTACTGTTGAAAAAATCAGGAAACAAAAGAATCATAGATTTCAGTTGCTCTCTTCCATTATACAAAGCCAGTCTTAATAAGCTGTAAGTACCAGCTGTTTTTCCCTTAGTCTGGTTAGAACTGTATTCTTTGTATATAAAAGGCTACAATAATATATCATAATGGTGCTCTTTTGCTTTAGAAGTGCAGAACGATTAAGAGGGTCTGAGGCATGAGCCCCTCTTTTAGCCAGTTGGTACATGAAGAATAGACAGTAACTGCTTTTGTGTGGGAGCTGTGGCTATAGTGAAGGGTTGTTAGCTTTCAAGTCAGTAGACATACTATTGACTAGTCCTAAACATTGGCTATTATTTTCTAATTGTCCAAAATTAGAAAGAAATACTGTCAGATAACTTTTTATCTCATTTTCCTGTCTTTGTTGTTCCCAACTGTCATTATTTGTAGACAGATTTGATGTTTTTGCGGAGAGGAGAGGAGAGGAGAGGAG
>NW_010299823.1:0-17094 GCF_000700745.2 Antrostomus carolinensis | reverse complement strand
AATTATCCCCGATATCGGATCGGGACACTTTCACAGTGGAACTCCAGAGTGTCACCATATTTTCCCTTCCATACATTTCCTATGAGACTGTTCACAAAGGACAGAGAAGGACCCATCATTTCTACAAGAGCTTTTCACTTTTGTTAGATATGTTTAGGTACAGGAGATGTTAAAAGTGTGTACTAAAATAAGGACACCATTGTACTGGCTACTGTCTGTGTACAGCTTGAGTTCCCAAGTTAGTTTGAGTTCTAGTTAGGCAGTTGAGGCAAATAATTACTATCCCCAACATACAGGTAAGAAGTGTGCATAGAAGGGTGACTTGTCCAGGTCAAAAAAGACTGTGGGAGACATTCAAATGGAGCTCAAGTCTCCTGGCTTCCAGTTCAATGAATCTTACTTTTTTCCTCGATTATACTAGCAAAGGAATGGAGAGAAGTGTGAAATATTAAGAGCTTTCTCTGATAAGACAGCAATATACGCAGTAATTGTAGAGGAAACAAAATATGCTGAATGCTAAGTTTTGTGTTTCACAAAGAAATACGATTTTATTACAGAAAATTGAGAAACAGATCTGTCATAGCTGTTTGTAGAAAATACTGAGCCATAACCTCTGATAATCAAGTCCCCAAAGTTTTGTTAGCAGTGTGAAATGACATTTGTCCCCAAGTTGTAGCATTCCCACTCCTATTTCATGATTAACTAGTACTAAATGCTGATGAAGAAGCAGAAACCAAGCTGATGTCCTGGCCCACATGTCAGAGAAAGGATTATATTGCAGCACAAACCACAGGTTAATAGAGATCATTTCAGAGAGAACTCCTCATGTACTGATGCATTTTCATATGCAGCTCCAACACAGCCTTTGCTTGTCAATGCAGTGTCTCCAAATTTTAGCAATCTTCATGCCTTCACGCAATACATATTACTTTATGGAACATATACCAGCTATGGTTTTCTACTCCTCAGTCACCTGGTAGTTTTGACTTCCAACTAGCAGCTCGCATAACATATTTCCCTCTCCAAGCCCTGTTACCTTCATAGGCCTCACATCTACCTGACTACCTCATTCTCCCTAGAGAAATGCTACTCAGCAAACTACTTTGCCAGACATGCATTCTCTCATAACTTTCCTAAACTCATTACTAACTAGTTAGTTGGTGTCCAACAACTCAACCTCCCATTTAAAAGAGACTGCCACTCCTCGTTATCAGCTATGTACCTCAGCAGCAACACCAAATGAGGAAAACCTAGACTTTTGTTTATTGCTTTTAACAGAGTTTGAATGTACTTCCATGACTGGAAAGTCTGGTCAGGTGTGGGAGCAATCAAAGGGGCTGGATGGTTGTTCAGCCGTTACCCAAAAATCTATGTGCAAGTTGTAAAATGATTATGGTAAAAGTTACAAAAGCTACTAGGAAAGGTTTTCTGTAGTAAACATTTTCTGGAAGATAAATCTTGCTCTTCTGGTTAAAACCCACTAGTTTTAGGGGTATATTTTGTTGGGGGAGGGGCTTGCTGTTTTTTTGTGCTTGTACCCAGAAGAAGAGAATTTTGCAAAAGAGTTTCAGAACTATATTCTGAACTATTATTTTCAGGTCAAGTGTTAAAGCCTATCCCTGACTGAAGAACAACTGGGAATCTATGCATAGTTGAAGTTCTGCTATTAATCCAAAAGTATAAACAACTTCCTCCAGTACAAACAACTTCCTCCAGCTGATCAAGAACCTATGGTTAAGTAACATATAAAGCCAGGTAGCTTTTTCTGATATTTTCCCAAGTTACTAAATTTCAACCCTTCTGTTGGAAACACTTTGGAAAATAAGAAATAACTGCTTCTTGGAATCTCCATCGCTCAAGTCATACAAATAGTAGCAAATATTGGACAGGGTTGTCAAAATTTCTTTCAAACTCCTGTAAAACCCTTAGGTTTAATTGGCAGAATCATGTCTTTGATCTTTTTGTGTAGAGTGGTTCTGGAATCTCATAATCCTGACAGGTTTGTCAGATACAATGAAGTCAAAAGCCACAGGTCAGCTGCAGAGGCATGAAGGGTTATACAAACAAGCTCAAGCAGTGCTGTTCCTCAGTATGTTAGTATCAGAAGCACTGTATTAAGCAAGGAGGCCATCCATTTGGGGTCCTGTCATCTAAAAAGTTTCAATCACCCATACTGAAAATAAAATGCCACACATTTGCAGAATACTTATGGAATTTGTGCAAACATCAGTGAACATATCTTTTTTTTCCCCAACAGTATTTTCAGGTCTATTTTTGAGATAAAGAAATGAGGCAGAAAAATATCTTCAGCCTTTTAAAACTGCTAACAGTTCTAGAACTTATTTGTACATGCATGCTATTAATCAATGGCATCATTAAGGGTTGAATGTAAAGTTACACTTGCAATTATACTGATAAAGTTTTGGGTCAGTGAATGGAAGGTTAAATCAAGTGCTTAGTAAAATAATTCAAGTCACGAAGAAAGCTTTGGACCCAAAATAATGAAAATTAAGCTCTTCCATTCCCCTGTCCTGGGCCTCAACCCCAGGAATCTCTGCTCTGTACTTGACAGTCTTTTTTTTTTAAGTTTAAAAAAAGAAAAAGAACAATTTTTGAAGCCACAGAAGCATGTTCACTCTTCTCCAAACAGTACATTTGCAATTCACCAGTTAACATTCTGCGTTAGATAATGAACCATTAACACCATTCACCTGCACTGTGATGAAAATGATATCTCCACTTGCCATTTGAATAAGGCAACAAAAGAAACAGAGCCCATGTATGTTTTTAAATATCTATCTATCAGCTCACAGTGGCATGTCACAGCAAGAAGGCTGAACAAATATGCAAAAAATTGTTGTTTAATGGGGAGAAATATAGTAAATTGTTTATAGTAGGGCAGTAGGTTCTTATTGGTAAAGTAAATTACAAACAGATTTTTCAATGACATTTTAAGACTTCATATTAGATTCTTATATACTGTTCAAAAATCAATTTTGCATGGAATTTCTGTGAGTGTTCCATTATTAATAAAGCAGCAGTAGGCAACCCTGGCTGCACTCTCACAATAGCAACACCTGATGGGGAAGAATGCTGCCGCGCTTAATCCTTGCTTTAAAGGACTCAGCCCTGCATTCCTTGCACAAACATTCTCTACCTCAGACTCGGCCCTTATTCCATCCGTAATCAAAAGAATGTCAAAGGCAGAAGAGGAGGTGAATTATTGGTTATATCTCTGCAGGTCTTCACTTCACCTGATCTCAAAGTAATTTAACTTCTACAGGCATTAAATTAATCCACAACCTTGAACAATTAAATTAAAATTTAAATTCTCATAGGAACCAATTAGAAAAATGTATGAGAATTATGTAAAAAAATGTTTATATGGATACTGAATGGGTCTGAATTATTTCCTATTGTTTATATCATGCAAAGACAGGTCACTTTTTTTTACTAAACAAGTCACCTTTTTATCTAAAAGGGGTACTGATGAGGAGTACTGGCTTCAGACTGAAAGAAGGGAGGTTTAGATTAGATATTAGGAAGAAATTCTTTCCTGTGAGGGTGGTCAGACACTGGAACAGGTTGCCCAAGGAAGTTGTAGATGCCCCCTCCCTGGAAGCGTTCAAGGCCAGGCTGGACGAGGGTTTGAGCAACCTGGTCTAGTGGAAGGTGTCCCTGCTCATGGCAGGGGGGTTGGAACTGGATGATCTTTAAGGTCCCTTCCAACCCAAACCATTCTATGATTCTATGATCTATAAAAGGAAACAGTATTTCCATACTGACCCTTATGTTTACAAATTAGTAATGAAAATTTTCTGATAAAGTCCATCTGAATAAGAAACTCTACATACTAAAGAAATATCTCATAGCCCAACATTATTATATAGTATATTAAATACACAGAGAAGTCTGTGTACCTTGATTGGCTAACAGATGAAATCTGAATAGTGCCTAATACAACATAATTCATTGTTCAGAATTCATGAGACTCATCATCATTTAATTAACAATATAAATATTAAAAAAACATTTTCTAATAAAATTTTATAATTGTAATAAGACACTCCACTATATGAATTATGGAGCATTAATTCACACCCAGTTGTGTTGAAACTGGGTGTGAATGAATAGATCATAATTCACAACTTGTCATGTCCTAGTGCCGAAAAAAAAAATGCAGACAAAATAAAATGGAAAAATATCTTGCAGAGACAAATTAGTTAAAAATCAAGTTATTAATATAATTTATTGTTCCAGCTTTTTATTAACCAGCTTCTCACATATTACATGATGCCTAATCTCATAGTCTTTACTCATGGAAGACGTCTGCTTCAGCAAACAGTGATGAGATGGTGATGGCTTGAAAGATCTTGCTGGGAACTCTAGTAGAGGTGCTCAGATTTGCACCAGTCAAGCACTTGACTTATTAGCTTAATGAGCATTTTTTTTCTAATGAATGGACTCTAAAACAATGGATCTTAACAAGTAATTAGGCTGAGTGACAAGTTTTCATAAATTCAAATCATAAATTGATTTGTCAAAAGTACAATTTAACCAGAATGTTTCAAGAATTTTAGTTGAACCAGACTAATATTTATTGGTCATAAAGGGCAGTAAAAAAACTGGAAAACTCAAAATGTCTTTACAGTTTCTAACTGGAATTTTTTTATTTTTCATTTCAAACTGATGTTTATTTTTAATTCATGAACACTTTTTCAAGTGTGTACATGTTAAATAAAATATTTTCATTTGTTTTCTGAGCCAGAATGTCAGTTATTTCCTATCTTGGGTAATGAAATGGAGGGTTTTGGTCATACATGTTTAAAACACTCAATATGCAAAAAGCTTCCAGAGACTCAACTTGTGTGAATTTTAGGGATACTTGAATTTGAATCAAGGTCAGTCTTGGAAATCAGCCATCCACTTCTGGAATGGCTGATATTAAGCTCCATCTAACTCAAGATAAAATAAAATGATCCATCCAGTTTCACTTAAGTTCCTTTCAGTGTGCATCCCTTGTCTATGAGCAAGAAGGAATGTTGGAGTACTGTAAGTCCAGTGCAGAAACTAAGAAGAATTTGAGCTTTATTCTGGTTACCACTGAGTGCAACAAAAGTACAAGGATTCTATCTCTGCTCCACATGGGCCACAAGAGAGATCTTCTTTCAAATAACATGGACTGTTTGCACAATGCCCATCATGAGACTCAAGTGTTTCCACTGACAACAAATGACTGGACATCCCTCCAGCCCACGGTGGACTGCATTTTAGCCGCATGAGGAGGGTGCAATTCCTGTTGCATTATAGAGAAGGGCATTAGGGCCCTTGGGAAAAAAATCAGATTGCAAGAACAATTCAGCTGCCTGTAATCCACTTTCTGCACATCTGAAGAGTGCCAAGAAGGGACACAGAATGAGCAATGGGTCAAACATCCTTTTCTGTTGGACCAGATCCAATCACGATCCATTGACTGCAACAATAGATGCCACGGACTCAGTTTCCCTAAGGCATGCTTCTTACTGCTGGAAAGCTCCATATTGCCCTTCCTCTCCAGTGCTTGCTAGTTCTTACGTAACTTTCCAGTGATCCCCTTCGCTTCTCTCTGCAAATTCTCTGAAATAACTGGCACTGCTAACATTTACAGACAACTGTGTGGCTACTATAACTGTAAATCTGTATCCCTCTCACCCCAAGCAAAGAACCTGATGCAAGCTAGAAAACTCAGAGGAATGGATTACATTAATTCAGTGATAATTCAGTCCTGCTCAAACTTAAGAGAGGTATGAGAAGAAAGAACAAGAAGACAGGATGCTATTTCTCAACATTGACTCTGTGTATTATTAGGGTGGCTGAACATCAAGGATGAATTCTTGGCCCTTGCAAAATTAGTGGGAAATTTGCCATTGACTTCAATGGAGCCAGGATTTTACCCTGGGTGAGCACAGTTCACATATGTGCTTCCATAATGAAAATGAGGAATGATTCGTCTGGTAGCATATGGAATCCATTTATGCATTATGAATAAGATTATTATTTAAAATGGAAGATAAATGTAAATTAACTACTATATTCATGGATGCCTTGCACATACCAAATACAGACCATGGGAATGAAAATCCATTAACTTTTTTTTTCTTTTTATCTGCATTGGGTAAGAATTTAAAAACTTTGTTGGGGAAGAGACTTACAGGATAGGAAAAAGGTAACAAGCAACCTATCAGTCAAATTATTTGCTAAATTTTATAATGATACAAGCCAGGTTGCCCGGGTTCTGGTTTTCCTGCTGCCTGACAGTTTAAATGGATCTTTAACACTGCTTTAATAGCAGGTTTTCGGTTTGTGAATTAATTTTAGTATTAAAAGAAATATATTTGAAGGAATAAAAATGGAGAAAAGGCCAAAAAAGGGAATCTAATCCCTCATGGCTCTGTACTGTCTGACCTTTCCCACCAGAAAAAATATTCTGCTTTGGAAACATGGCTCAGTGCCATCCCCACTGCAGACATGTTTTCAAACTGCCTTGGAGTTGTGCCACAAGGAACCTCTGGCTTATTATACAGGACGGATGCCAGACAAACTGGCTGAGGTGTGGTTGGGTTTTATGGACTTCCAATTTGAAAGTTATGCTATACATAATGTGATTAGATCTGACTGGAATGTTATTCCTTATTTTCTTTTATTGAAGTTTAATTGTTTCCTTATTCCACTGTCATCTCTCCATTTGACTAACACTTGTGTATCACTGGTAAGATGTAATACTCAGCCTGGCTTTCTCTTTATACATCACTGCTCTGTGGACTCTTTTATGTTCACTTAAAGAAAGAAAGAGAGAAAGAAAGAAATTATTCAAAAAGCAAATTCCTTTTTAAGGCTCAGTCCCAAAGTTTCTGCAGAAATTCTGCCTGCAGCAAATGTTTTACCTGAAGGAGGATAACAAACGTAAGTCATCAATCATACAAACAGACCTCACTGTCACTAAAGGGCATACGTAGTTTAGATGGTCATTGCATTCATTTTTTAGCCCCTAGTTGTATGTTCTGATCCGCACAAGCAGATTGCTGCGCACATTCCATACAGCTCTATTTCCTCTGAATAGCTACAGCGACCACACAGTTTGATCAAAACAAAAGGTAAGAACCTTCATTCAAATGGGTTTTATGTTGGGATCAAAATTACTACCATGTAAAGATTTTATATTTGCCATATTCCAGTCTAGCAAATTAGTTTGGCTAAACAAGCTTCTGAGGTGAATGAATTACTTCTGTGCAGTTTGTTGCCAGGAACATGTTTTGAAAATGAAATCTGTAAGATTTACAGATGTTCACAATTTCTAAGGTCAGAATGAGTGACTAAACATAACGTCTTGGCCTAATTCAAGTGCAAGTTTACCTCGTGCTTCTCCTACTAGTACTGATCAATTGGGCATGCCATCACATGGCATAGTTTGTCTTAAGGTGCATCACAGCCCTCTCATAAGCTCAGGTCTGCACCTGCCATTAATATTTTACCTTTATATATATGTCCTGTTCCATTCTATCTTAAGGTAATAGCTTGCAAGGATTATTGACAGGTGATGGCCAATTGAAAACTTTATGTTTTTGTCTAGTACATACTGTGCACATTTCCAAAACCCTCAAATAATGAGAGAAGCTCACAAGCTTTGTGGTTACACAACTAATCCTCAACTCAAGTTTATTCAAGTTCATCTCAACTTGGGAGCTTTTTTCCCAGGGAAACTGGAAAATGTACTACATGTACATTTTATGCCTCCTAGCCCATTGTGTCTCACAGACATACATGTACTTCTTGATTATTTTTCGGTAAAGGTGGGAGCTAACTGGCTCAATAGCTGTAAATAAGGCAGACTTTCCCTAAGAGGAGAAAAAGAAAGTTGATCACGTGCTATAGCACTAGTATTTAGCATTAATAAAAAAATCTCAAAGATGCAATTTTCTTCTGTAAGTTGGAAAAGCCAATATATGATTAAACATCTTCATACAAATGCAAGTTTTACAGTGCCACTGGAACAGAAGTCATAGAATTAAGTTGGGCTGTCCTTGACTGTGTTTCCTCAGGAAGCTAGTGCTGAGTTGAGGGTGGGTGAGGAGGTGACACAATTTTAGTTCTTTTAATATTTTTTTTTGTTTCAATTCAAAGACTCTTCTATAGCACAATAGAGGCAAAAATGTAGGTATTTTAAAGTCAAGTTGTATGCTTATGTCATAATTTAACCTACATATCATATGGATGCATACATTACATACATGGAAAAATCACTTTATTAGAAGTGTTTATATAAAAGAGTACAAAGCCTTGTTTTGAACAGCTAGTATCAGCACTAGCAAAACATGGGTTAATATGCATTCATTACCACTGTTCAGTTCAATTCCTAATAATATTGTTCCTTGCCTATAATGTCCATGATTTTTATCACGGCTTTTCTCTTGCCCTAATGCTCTGTGACCTTGCTATACTATCCAACAAAGTAGGAGAGCCAGCAGGATGCCTTTAGCAGTAACAATCATTTCAAATGAATGTTAACATACCTATTTCCTGTCTGTCCTGCCCTCTTCCTCCACCCCCCTTTGGCTATGATTTATTAAAATGATTTTGACTGAGTGCACGTGGACCCCTGCCTTCTACCAGACAGTATCAGATGGGTTCAGCTGTGTGTTGTAAACCTCATTCCTTCAGCAAATAAGAGAAATACTCTAGTCTTTCTTGAGGTACCAGTCACGGTTGGGAAGTAGAAATCTCTTTGCTGGGGCTATGAAGTTCCAAATAGCCATGGTATGCAGCTCAGTGCCAATGGCAAAATTGCTACGAGGTCATGGATTTGTTAAAATAAATGTTGTTTTCTATCCAAACCTCAAGTGACATTATAACAAGGTTTTACTGTTCTTGCTGTCATTTTGCATTAAAAGTCTTAGACCAGTGAAGAAAGGCAGAGCCGAGGAGTAGAAGACAAGTAGGGAAGTGCAGAGATACTGTGTAAGTTCCTTTTTGGTGGCAGATAAAAAAGATTTCAATGGCTGGACAAATCAGGAAAAATGCAGATTGAACTGTAAAGTATAAAGCTCTGTCTCAGCTTTGAGTGACCTTAACTGCCCTACCTGGGGCCTCCACACACCCCTGTCCATGGGCTCAGAAGCCATTGCACTTGTCTGAAGTACAGTGTAGACGTACTTTTTCCCAGACCTACACCTGAATTGTTTCTTGACTTTCCCAGACTGACTTTCAACTTGACTTGTTACTTTGCTTTTGCCTTGGTCATCACTGGTCTATCAATAGGACCTGTTACTGTCACCACTCTGCTGCGCTTTCCTGGCTCAGGTGGTGTATGACTTTGCCCTGTCAGTAAAATAATTGCCTGGACTCTGTTCTGACCACCCTTGGCTTCCTCCTCCCTGAGGGAGCAGCTGGCCCTCACTACAACAGCACAGGGGGAGTTCTCCTTGTGGAAGGCATCCTGGAGGAGAACCAACAAATGAGTGCTGCGTATCCAAGAAGAGGAAGGAAAAGAACTGTGCTTCTCACTCTCTTTCACCTCCTACAATCCCTGTTTAGAGACAGAAAGATCTTCCCTGCAAGGATGTGAAATGTCTTTCATGAATTTCTGAAAGGAAGGCAAAGGCAGCTGTAAAGTCTTGCAGTCTCATATTGCTAGCAGTCATGCAAAAAAGCTGCTGGCAAACTGCATGGGAAAACAAGCAGTAAATACATGCCAAGAAGTAAAAATAAAAATAATGACAGTTCAAACTTACTGTTTCCATTGTATCAGAAATTTTAGCCAATGAGACATCATTACTTACCTGATGTAGAATCTCCAGTAGCATCACAGCCTTTCTACCAAGCCTTTGTCAGATATTACCATAAAATACTTACCATTGTTCCTACATTTAAAAGGAAAAAAAAAAAACCCCAAACCAAACCAAACAAAAAAACCAACCCAAACCCAAAACAATCCCACCACAAAATCTCTACCCACCATGAATTGAGGTTCATCACTGTCATAGGGGGAAGTGAATAGTCAGGAAGATGTCAGAAACGGACACGGTATAACGAACATATTCTTAACTAAAATCTAAAGGGCACCACATGCAAACTGGGAAGGAGTCTTGAACTTGATGGTACTAACAGTTCTGCAGTTATATTGTTATGCTAGACAGGCTGATCATAAGTGAGCATAAGGAGATCCTCATAGCTTATTACAGATGAGTAAAAATAAGGCCCAGAAGATGGGAAAGATGAGAGAGCTCCACCTCTTTCAGCTCAAGTAAAGAGGCTTTACTTTTCTAACTCACAGTAGAATAGAAACAGAAAAACATTCAGATCACCTTTTAAGACCAAAAAAAAAAAAAAAAAAAGGATATTGCTTGTGTCTTTTGGTACAGGTTAGGTCAGTAGAATTCTCTTCCTACGAGATGTGGAATGGCTGCACAGCTACTCTGAAACAGCTTTTACAGCATCTGGGAGCTGTTCTGAGACCTACTCGCATGCAGGTTGATGCTTGGTCTGTGGATCTCCACTGGCATGGAAATACCAGTCATGTCTCTCCTGGCCTGTCCTCATTCCAAACATCCTTGTATACATACAAGTGATATTTTGTTCCATTCCATTTATTTTGTAAAAGCCAAAAGCTTTGATCAGGATGTGGGAGGACTCTGTATTTTTATCCTTCTCAGATCTTAGCACACAACCCACAGGAAAGAAAGAGCTGAAATTACTTGTTTGCTTCTTTTATTAAAAATAAAAAAGTTCACAGCTGTTGATCTGTCACTCATTTTCCCTATTACATGTCAACATACATCTGAGGTTACTAAAAGTGCAATATCCAAGTAAAATTTCAAATAAAAAATTTTAAAAATGAGCATGTTTAACACAGTCCTAATTTATTTCCAGCCTCCTTAAAGTGGCTTCTTCCTCTCTGCCCAGATTCTTTTCCTCTGTTGTTCTCACTAGCACCTGCCATTACAAACACAAACCCCATTTCCTTTTCCACAGAACTGAAGAAGCTTGGTTAAAAAGATGTAGCTTCTAATAACAGTACTTGGAAGGTGTACACACTCTCTATATTAAGAGTCCGGGTATCGAAAGCAAGGACTAACGTAAATGGCAGCAACAGGGAAACCCTTCTGCTCCTGGCTAGGGCCCACTAGATAAAATTTATTTATTTGCCTCTTTATGATTGTTCTGATTGGTATTTATTGCAAGAGAGTGTTGTACTTAGTGCACCCTCTGTTTTTAGCAATACAGCTTAGTCTGTAAAATAGAAAACAATTAAATAGTCAAGATGCTCATCTTTCAAACAACCATACTGAAAAGATGTTCTAGCATGCTCTGTCCTCCGCAGCCAAATTAATTGGTATTTTGAAATAATGAAGGGTCCTGGTAATTCCTGCGCAAATTCTTCTCTTATTCTACAAAATATCTGAAATGTGTATCAACTATAAAGGTGTTACACTGAGGTTTCCATTTATGTTCACATGCTGGTAATATAAAGAGCTCTGCATACTTTTTTCTTAAAACACAGTAGAATTGTCACTCTGTTTAGTTTCTCTCAAACCAAGAAAATTTGTCCAAGCAGCTTCTTATGAGCCGAGGTCATTGTGAGGTTTAGGACTTACCACATAATATGTTTGAGTTTGTACTTTCAATTTACTGTACAGTGATTTTGAGACTTAAATAATTAGACTGTTGGTATATAGTTGCATGCATTCCCACTCTAATAATTCAAATCAATCAGTCATATATTGCTTACATTTATGTGCCACCATTTCATTAACAGAACTCACACTAGCAACAGATTGGGGGGGGGGGAATTGGTACAACTAATAAAATAATGAAAACAAAATCATTCCCTGAGAGCACTGCATTTTTAGCAGTTTTCTTTTGTGATGAAACAAAACTACATCTGTCAAAAATATGGCATCCTAACCCCTTAACAAATTTTAAAAATACCATCTGCAGGCAATGCAGTGCAGATAAACAGATGTCGCTGAAGTACAAAGCCCAAAGAAGAGAAAATGGTTTGACAGTTCTAAGGTTAATATGTCTGAAAAAAGAGAACATATGTTTCTCCGATGAAGAGAAAGACAGACTGTGAAAGTAACAATTGCTAATGTATATAAATAGCTGTTGAATGACCAACACACAGTTAATACCTGCATTCATTATTTTTTTGAGTTTCCTTAAGAACAGTAAGTAGATCAATTAGAGAGGACTACAAGTTCAGCATCTTTCTGTGTAGTATTAGTTATTTAGTTTAACTGGAGAAGGTCCCTACACTATCTTTATAATCTGCTTGTGGGGTTTTCCTTCCCCTGTCCAAGAACTCCGCTCATTAAAGCGAACTCTTTTGAAATATGCAACACTGGCTAGCTTAGTCCCACTTACTAATCGTCCTGAATTGATTCTTAATTAGTTGCAGTCTCAGTCAGAATCCCATTAAAACAGCTGAGTGCTCCAACAGGAAAGAAGGAGCTGGCTGGTGTTCTGCTGTGAGCCGCTGAGACTGGGGGTGAGCTTGCACCCACAATGGCAGCCATGCAAAATGCAGTGAGATTCAAATCACACTCTGTGTCCTGGTTTGAACAGAAACCTTTGTATGGGATTTTATCCTCCATCTATAAAATATGATGCAGAAAGGCATCCAGATGCTGTTAGAAAAATTGCATTTTTCCAATACTCTTCTAGTCTCTCTTAATGAAAAGAAAGGATACTAATTCAGAAGAGCATGAAACCTTTTCAATAAATCACTGATTTTTTTTCCCTGTCAGTTTATTTGCTAGCTATTTTCTAACCATTTCTTGGTATTCTGGAAAGCCTCTGGGAAGCTAAAGATTACATTTTCATGTTTTTCTTCCAAATGACTGAGTATTTGCTATGAACAAAAACATATTTTTGTTTATGAAGGGAATCTTGTCATTGTACAGCTATTGCTTTATGATTTGAATTTAATTACAGAAAAGTGGGGTATCAAGAAAACAAGCTCTTCTAAAGCACTATCTGGAACAAGTGTCCCTGTTGTTAGGGGACAGTGATGTCACGTGAGCAGCTTTTGTATTCAGCAGTAATTATTCACTGCCTGCATGGGGGGATTGATCCCAGCTATGGTATCCCCAAAGGAGCCTCCACTAGGAATGGGCTCACGTACTTTGATCTGCAGATTAACATGAGCAGGATCACAAGCCTTTGTCTCTTGTAAACATCGTACATCCCTAAATTTGTAACCAGCAAAAGGCTGAGTCTTGTGTTTATTTGAGTAATGAATTGCAGTAATTAATGCATGCATTGATTCCTCTACTGACTCTCCCCTAAAGGCCATTTCCATTTTTAATTTATAGAAAATGCATACAATTCCTTTAATCAGAGCACAGTCTGGAATCTAAAATAAACACTCACCCAAAAAATTCAGTAAATGGAAGTGAGATTACTGAGCAAAATTAAGGTAGGAATTTAGGTAGACAGAAGTTTTCTTTATTATATAAAAGACAGCTACATAACAATGAGTATAAGAATATGCATTTGGAATTTTCAGGGCAGATCCAATCCTATCATCACAGAAGCACAAATCCTACTATTTAATTGAACAGACTTCTACTTACTTCAGGGCTCAATTTAGTCCCTAACATGTGAATGTATATTTATGTCACGTATTTCTATTGCAAGGATATTTTGATGCTCTCTTTCTTTCAGTTTTTTATGGCTTTTGCATTAAAAAAGACCCTACCATTTAATAAATATTCTTCAGGGGGGAAGATTCAAAGGAGCAACGTGTGCTTCCTTTATGAATTGTGAATAAGTCTTATTTGCTAAGTGCGAAAACTGTACTCAGCATTGTACAAGATGCAAAACGCAAACAGCCTTTCCCTCGGTCCTTCAGTCCAAAAGCAGTTTCCAGCACTCCTAACATTACCCTGATCTTAAACTGGGCCATTCACAAACAACATGGCTTCAGAACAAAGCAAAAACCAACTGCAAATGAAAGAACACAGCTTAGAAATTAAAACAAAACAAAACAAATTATATCAGAATTTTTTAAATTCCTGCAGTACTTTCAGACACTAAGGTTATCTTTTTCCTTACTTGGGAAACGCCTGCCTTGGATCATACAGTTCTTTGTATACATAAAATTTCCATATACATATTGAAATGTGTGTAAAATACGCCTGGGGAAGTATGAAAATACAGCACTATAAATACACAGCAAAGCAGATGATGCCATGCTGAGGAATGCAATCTAATATTTTTCTGAAATGTACAAGTAATATAAATTAGAAAATAGCCCACAATATGCATGCAGCATAAAAGACACAAAAAGAAAGACTGATTTGGAAGCACACACAAACTAAAGGAATACCTGATTAACCTTTCACTGACTCCTGGGCCACGTGATGCAAAGCTTGCCTTCCTCTTAGAGTGATGGCTTTAGAAGAAGATGTTAAATTTAACCTCTGGCGCAATGATAAATTGACAATAAAAAATTCAATGGCTTGGTAATTACCAATCACTTTGGACATCGGCAACATTTTTCAGTTCTGTCAGTGTTCATTGGCACAAAAGCTTCAGCTGAAATTCTCTCGATCTCCCTCTTTTTAACTTTGTTTTCATGATGCAGATTAAATCTGCCACCCTATTACTGATTCATTTTCCTAATTTTTCATGTCTGCACCATGCCCCAGCTGCACGAGGCTGATAATTGTGGAGCCCAGCCCTGATGATTAACATCAGAAGAATTAATTATGCCTGCCATTAAAATTCCAGGTTGCACATGGTGATCAAGAAAAATTAAGTTTCTCTAGGCCTCTAAATCATTTCACCTTTGAGGAGAATGATAGTGCCTCGACAGCTAAACTGCAGCCTGCGTTCCAGAAAAGGTCTAAACCATACACCCTTTGTGTAATTCACTAAATGCCTTCCTAGTTATTCTCACTGGTTTATTCCACTTGCTAAAAGGATTTACTGCTCTCCAAATAAAGACAACTAAAGTGTCTAGCTGATTGCTTGATTCCAATATAAAACACCTTTTCCCCCTCCTTTCTGGGACTCTTTGAAGAGTATCTGTTATATTCATTTGCAGATTAAAGCACCACACAGAGAATGAAAGACCCAAGCACAGAAGTAGTTTCACAAAATTGGTAGATAATTTACTTTTGTCCCAGGAAAATCATGATTTTTGTACTAGGCAAAGACAATGATATTTCTCAGAAATAAATTGATAATGAAACAAAAATAGATTCCTAAGATCCTTAGGCTAGAAGTAATGAGTAAGGAAAAGCCTGTTGACTGACCTGTTTTGAAAATTATTTTTGCATGGGAAACTTAAAATGTATTTGGTCTAGCCTAAGGTATGACATTTACTAGAGCCATAAAGAGTAAGATGATATGCATTTATCATGTTCTTTTTCTACACTGTTTCGTTTTTAAATTACCATAATCACGTATATTACTGGCTTAGCTTTAGAAGACTGAGATGAGGAGTCATATTTTGATGAACAGATGTAAATATGTTAAATGGTAAATGTCACTCACTACTCTACCAAGAGTATGCATAAACTATGCATCCTATCTGTTTCCCTTGTTATGTTTAGGCAGTACCACCATGCCAAAACTATTTAAATCTGGATATTCCTGTTAGCTTTTATAGATGACAGTTTTCTAGAATAAATTTAATGGAAAGAGACCAAAGAGCAGCACAAGAATAATTATCTTCTCCTATAAAATATTTTATAAAATGGGAGGACTTAGTGCATTTAGAGATTAACTTCTACGGGAAGTCATGTGCGTGGTGAAACAAGAGAAAGACCTTTCAATTTTAAACTTAAATCCTTGAGTTTTACATGAACATCACTGCTATAGCTCAAGGATATTGTATTCTATATAAAATAGGCCATTTAGAACTTGTGAGGACTTTATTGCACTGTCTCATGAATGACAACTAGCATAGTATTCATGATTAAATGAACACTTATTGTATTTGCAACAGTATTCCAGGCATGCCATAAAATAAAGCATGAAGTCATTAATTTAAACATTTTTAAAACATGTCTTAACTGAAAGCATTGAAAGTATCTTCTTACAGGACTTTTGACTAAATCCAAAACCTTTTTCTTTCTCCCTCAGGACACAAGGGGTAATTCAAAGGCAAATCACAGATGTCTCCCCAGAGAGCCAAGAAACCAGTCAAACACATTGTCAAAAGCCTATGAAATAAGGTGAGAAAAGTCTGAATATACTTACCAGTCTTGTCCATTTCTAACATCCATGAAGAGAGAGCAAATGAAGTCCTAAAAGGAGAAGACAACGGAAAGCAACACGATGAAATGGGATTACAACACTGGTGTAAGATTATCTGCAACAGATTATCTGAATTAGACAGTATTCAAAACCATAAATTCAATTTTTATCAAACATAGCTATCAGTTATCTCTCTCTCTCTCTCTATATATATATATATAAAGTGACAAAAGGTTCATCTCACAACTAATCTTAAGACTTTAAAAAAAACACCTCTAACAGTAACAACAGAAATTAACTGTACTGATTTTTTTATACATTTAAAACTTACTGAAAATAGATTTACAACATAAATGCTGTATCAAAATCACAATCACTACAGTATGAGCTTCAGGAGAAGATTATCTTCACTGACTCCAGTCTTGAGAATGCTAAAAAAATAAAATAATCTTGAAAGTAGCTTGAAAGGTTATTCTGGGATTAAGCTTTAGGCCAGGGAAGACAGGGATTAAAATGTTCCATTTCCCCTACAATAACCAACAGCCTTTGTCCAGTTTATTCTAGCTAGTTCACAGATGACTTGCTCCTACATATGTGCACACAGAACTTTATCTACCAGTCAACTGAAATACAGCAGATGGTAAAAAGTACAAGAGTACAACAGCACTAATATTATGGAGTTAATACCTAGTCCAAATCCAGGCTTCCTCTTGTATTGGAATTTGAGTATATTATTTGACTAATTATTGTAACAAATAAAACAGAAAATTTCAAATTGAGATTTAGCTATCAAAAGTCAGTGGCTCTGTATGAAATGTATTAGACAGAATCATAGAATGGTTTGGGTTGGAA
>NW_010299822.1:0-8318 GCF_000700745.2 Antrostomus carolinensis | reverse complement strand
AGGGGAAGGAGGGGAAGGAGGGGAAGGAAGGTATATGCAGCTGAAGGTATAAAAGGCTACAGATGCATCAACAGCTCTTCAAGTGAAATCTCGACACAAGACCCCCCAGTGACAGCACTGCGGACTCACGTTCCGCACAAGCACATCTACCATCTTCTCTGTCCCCTGTGTGTGCTACTTCAGAGGGCACCTTCCTCTTTGTCACCAGAAGAGAGATGCAAAGAGCAACCATAAAATAATCTCTCCAAAGCCTGCACTGACGAGCAATGCTGTCACAGCGGTGTGATGCTGAGCAAACGGGAACGGGGCACCAAGATGCTGCTCTGTACATCTGTAGTCAGGAGAAATCTTCGCAAAGGCAAGTGCCAAAGTCTGTGCCTAATTATGAAAAAAGGCCTTTTTTCAAGTATCACATTTGCTGTTGTCCTAAGACAATTTGTTCACTGTTGTAACAATACACTGCTCGGAGAATATCATGGGTGTATCACACTCAGAACCAGTGGGAAAATACATCTTTGAGTGACTGAGAAAGAATATTATTAATAAATGTGTTTGGTTGTTGGGTTGGATTTTTTTTTAAATTCAGATGACCTTTTGAAGCTGTTTTTGGAGCTTTATAAAACCAACTAGAAGAGACGATACGAGATTCCACAAAAACATCCACCTCTTCCTTCACAGTGTCTGTTACTGAGATTAACTTGGCAATAAAGACAAATTCTTTAAAAACAGAAAGCAAATGCTCAAGATCCCAAAGCTGAACACTAAGATTTCTCAAAATTTAAACTGAAGAAGGACCAGTTCATCTGTTTGCAAAGCCCAGGTTTAAATGCACACAAGTGTCCTTTGCTATACACAGCTGCTTCTTCACCCCTTGCTGGGTTGTAAATTGAGCTGGTGAAATGACACTAGAGAACAAAACTGAAGGTTACTAAACGTGGAAGATATAAAATTCAGGCCTGAATACAAGACAAACACAGGGAAACCTCACTTCACTTAACCTACCAAAGATCAATATCCTGAAGTGAAAAGTAACCAATTTGAACCATTTTAGAAAAGAGGGGAAAAAAAAAACAGCAGGATAGGTAGAAGAGACACAGTAAAATTCCATTAAGCAGCTGACAAATAAATTTGGTTTTCGCCTTTTACCTTGACATATTTTATTACAACTGCACGTAGGTGGTACTCTTTTTCCTTCCAGCTTCATTATTTTCTGCTCTTCCTTTTCTACTCTCCTCAAATTAAGTTTTTGTTGGTGTTTTTGTTGCTTTGTGGGTTTTTTTTGGGGGGGGGGGGGCTTGTTTGTTTATTTTTTTTAAATCACTGTGCTAAAGAACAGGAGGGAACCTAAGCTAATAAAACTGAAGAAAACTTTGAAACAAAACACTGACGTATTGCCAACGTTAATTTTGCCCTGTATTTTCAACAGGGTCTCATTAACTGAGCTCCAAAGCATTTGTGCACTGGACATTTTGGATTGGACTCCACTGTACTAGAGTGACCTCACATCCAAACTGCAGCACTTCAGTTTCAGTTTTCTGCCTATTCTTCGACCATTTTTCCACGGATACTCCTCAGATCCTGTTTTAACATCCATGTGTTTAAATAGTTGTTGTAGCAACGTGATAATGAAATACACAAGTCATTACAATCACACAGCTCACTCAAAAATATGGAGACAGCATTTATTTCACTTGCAGAGGAGGCACATCCGCAATCTCCAAGCCAAGCTTTATCTTAGACACTAGGTATATGGCTCGGAAATAGAATTGTATAATGGAAATACTGAGAAGCTCTTTGCCATAGCATCGCTGGCAATATAAATACCCAAGATTACAAACAGTATCATCATGTGAGCATTCCAGGCCAGCCTATAAATAGCAATTCAGAAAGAACTGGCCTCTCGCAACGACAGCGCCTCAGTACAATGTGCATCTGCTAAAAATATCAACTTAAATATGTTCAGTAACAGCACGGTATGAAAACAGGCCTGTCTGAATTTTGTGAATTAAAGAGCTATTTACACACCCTACCTCATTTATAAAGCTGATGACAGGTCACAGGACTACTGTGATGGAATTTTGATTGAACAACTGTACACTTTGCACATGAGTCTTATCAGTATTTGATTTATCCTATATAGGCAATACTTTCCCTGATAATAAAGTCACACTTCAGAGCTTCTTCAGAAACAGCACAATTAAGTGGTTGCCTTCATATTGTGATCAGAATGTAGGATTCAGAAATTAACTTGGGTTTCCAACAACAAAAGCAATAGGACCCATTATATTATGTAAAGATTCTTAAAGATAAGGTGCTTATCTACATAAATTATAAAAACATACATTCAGAGAAAATGGTGGCTTTGTACAAGAAAATATCACTGGTTTGATACTGGTAATTATTTTTCCAGAACGAACAACTGAACAACAGATTCACATTAATGGTTACACCATGTATTTATACAATAGAGGGAGTGGACACATTCCTCAGGTAGCAGATCAGTAGTACGCAAGGTTTCAGAAACAATCACAACTTCCTGAGAGATAATGGAAAAGATAATTCACAGATTACTCAGAACAGCCTTACTCATTTCACCTTGCCAAAAAAGGAAGGCATTAGACACTCTTAGGGAAGAAAATGACAATTTACTTGAAAGTATTAGCGACTTTAAAGTTTATCAATGGCTGCAAATGTCCATGTTAGCAATTCAAACGGATATAGCCAAAGAAAAAACTACTCCTGTGTCTCTGCAGCCTGCCTCACTTCAATGACTTTCTGTACTTCAGCCACTGCTGCTACACTATCCCACAGGTCAACTACTTCAGTTGCTGTAAGAAACCAGTAACAATAAAATCAAATGAATGAAGAATAAGAAGAAAAAAAAATGGATTTAAACATGTGTCCCAAGCTCATTATCTTAATTTATGGTGGCACCTACCAAGCTGCTCCTGGGAGTAACATGACTGAAACCAGTTCTCCTTGTATGCACGCCCCTCAGCTTGCCATTATCTTTAAAGTCTTAATGGAAATGTCTATGTCAAGCCTTTTTAAACTTTTGCAGACCTATTTCTGATTTCACCTCCACACAGAAGCAGGAGCAGCAGCGAGGAGTGCTGTGAATGACGACGCAGATGAATGCACAGCCCTCGGCGAGCAGCAGGCAGCCCCCTTTATTTTAAGACCCAGAACAAGGACAGGCTGCCACAGCTCAGAAACTGCTTCTGGAGAGATTCCCAGTAAAGCACCAGCACGTGACCAGCAGCACACTGAGCTACTACAGAAACCAGTGAGTAACCCAGACCCGCAGCTGAGGACCAGTGAGACTGTTGGGGTTCATTAACTGGCCACCCAACCTGCGCTGTGCAGGACGCCAGGGAGTGGTGGCACCCACTGCAGAGCCTCCTGTTCTCCTCCCTCTCACCCCCAAGCAAGGGTCACTGATCTGACTTCCAACCATCACACATTTTTGAATCCAAGCTGTATGGGTAGAAGAGGTGGTTGTTTAGAAAACTAGAGACTGGGTAACCTTCAGCAAGCAGCTTCTAGAGAGTTAAAGGGAAAAAAAAAAGACAGAGGGGCAGGTCTAGGAAACCTTAACTCTTGTACTGCGCTTTTTTAGTCATTAATCAGTTTGTTAATTTACCATACAGCATTAAAGATTTACACTTACCAGACAAACTATTAAGTGTGAACTGAGGAAAAAAAAAAAAAATCACAAAAAACAAAATCCCTTTATATCAGTAACAATGCTAAGCCAAGTGCCAAGTAATTTTGCAACATCCTGTCACATTTTTATAATCTGTTTAGTTGCAGTTACAGACCTGCTTCAGAAACTCAAATATTATACAGATACTAGAGATAAATAGAAAATAATCCCAGATATAATTGGAAACTAAAGCATTCTCAGTATTTAAGACAACTAATTAAGTCCCTGTGAGGGACAAAGATATAAGTACAAATATTAATTGGGTTTTGGGGTTTTTTTTCCACAGATCCATGCACAGCTTTTAACAGAGTCTAAACCAGCTATCCTTGTAACTACATCGGTCAGTTACAGATTGTATGTAAAAGAAATAAACAATAACAATTTCAAATGATGGATTTTACTCCCGACTAGCAGGACAGAATTGTGTCCTGTTACCAAAAAGCATGCTGGAATACAGAGAATGTATGGGAGAGTTTCAGTTTCCAAGTTGCATGTTGAAACAGGAATGTGCTCTTTTGTTCTATTTTTTTTTCCCTTCATTTAATCATAATGAAGTCACTTGTGACATTACAACGGTTTCCAGAGCAACAGTCCAGTCAGATGTGATGAACAGAAGATAAGGTTGAGTGCAGGGGAGCTCTGCAACCCACCCTGATCAGAAATTCAACATAAATCTCTTTAGGCAGCTGGATCTGTCCTCTTCTATATGCAAGGACAGAGAGTTTCATATAGTGAGATCAGACTTTAGATCAACGTTAAAGAAATACAAGGTGAGAGAATGTTTTTTTTCCTAAAATATCTGAAAAGGATGTGTTAAATTATCTGGTCTGTTCCACAGGGAAAATACAGAACGTATCAAAACTGTAGCACAGCACCTACAGTTGTGATAACATGAACACTAACCCAATGGGTGGCCAGAGTCATCCTCCTTCAGGGTTTAGCTGCCACGTTTCCCAGGAATGTAAAGACATGATGCTTTGGGAATCCAGAGGAGAAAGGGTAAATCCTAACTAACAACCCTAGATCAAGTCAGGTGTACATACAAACCAGACACCGTCAGAAATACCAGAAACAAGAAGATTGTACCTTGAAAGGGAGGAACCTAAAACATGAGAAATGGAGCTCGAATTAATCCAGAGATATATTTAGTCAGGTATCTACAGACAAATCACCTTCGGGGTTTTCATGAGGTGTCTGCAATCTTTCAAAACAGAGAGCTTGAAATGCCATGGGTTAACCAACTCATGTGTCTGTGTCCTGAAGCACTTTACATATAGATCCTACATATTAATGATTATCCCACAGCACAAACAACACAAAAACTGCACAGTCAGCATCATTTAAATATGTGAGGCACAGGAGAGGAGCTTTTCTTTCCTATACTGTAGTAAGGCCTCGCAGATGATTCATATTTTTACAAAATATTTTCCTCAGAAAAACAGTGATAGAAATATGCTGTACTAATGTCCATCAAAGCACGCACCCTCCTCCTGAAGGAACACCCCCAAACGAGCATCTGAAGACACCATTATCAGCAGAAGCAATTGTTTCCTTATTGGCATCGTCTAGCTATTGGCATGAAAGCTAACCAGGAATCCTGCTTCAAAAGCAAACCCGTCCTTGAACAATCCTCCAGAGCTTTTGTTCCCGTGAGAGCTTCATACCTCAGGTCCAACACAACACTGAATGTTGTAAAAAGCTCTGTGGAAATGGAGCAAAGCTGTGAAAAAAAGTCCTGATTCAGACCCCTATAGACAATTGATGCAACTCAAGTTTATTTACTCTGCTAATCAAACGCCAGAAGAAAAAAAAAGAGACTGTTAATTTCTCTAATTAAAAGGTAGAGAAACAAACAACAGATAAGTTCAGGAAAATATCTAAGTTTTGAGTAGTACAATGAGCACAGACACAGCGTTATTTCTGTTTCTAATGGTACTTCAACCCTACTGTGCATCTTCCAATGCAGACAAACACCTAACTACAAAACCACAGGTCTGCACAAAGGGATGAACTGCACGGGCCGTGTCAGGTCCCAGACCAGGATGACCTTTAATTTAAAGTCACATTTTATCAATTTAATGTTTTGGGATAAAGAACTACAATGGACAAATGACAGCATCCCTGGTACACTTGGTATCTTGGTCACTAATTTTCCACAGAAGGAATAAAACCCATCCAGTGCTAGTCCTAGAGAGTAGCTTAGTGTATCTAAAGTAAAGCTGTCACTACTGCAGTGTGAGCAGCCAGCTCCTCGTTAAGCTTTCAGAGAGGCATATAAGCAAATAACTGCAAGAGTGATTTTGGAAATGTGTGTTTTAATTTGTGGAAGTAGTAGCAGGGAAAAGAATAAAGGAAGATCTGGGTGAAGTAGTAGTTTCCAACTAACCAAGCAGCTTAAAAATAGATTTTTTACCAACTTAAATCTCTAAGCTTGTTTTCAAAAAAAATTGGGTTTTATGGCCCATTTGAAGAGCTGTCTCAGAATAGTTTTTCTTAAAGGTCTCCTCATCACCCCATAGCAACTCTCTTCCAGAAACACATCTGAAACGTGAAGAAAAAGGGAAAATAAAAAAGAAAACAAAAGACAAAAAAAAGAAATCTACTTCATACACTGACTATCCTTTAGGAATCTGCAAGTCCCCACTGCACTTTGATGGGGTCAGATCTGAGTTGTCTCCCAGGAAGCCACAGTGAAATACAGCCCAGACTTCCCTGAATGAAAGATAACTGTTCTCACACACCTCACCTCGGTACCAAAACCTGGCACAGCCTGGAACGTAAAACCAAAGTTAGAATTGAATCCCTTCACACTAATGCTCCTCCAGAAGGGAGGCACAACATGAGACAGCCTTGGGTGTCCCTCTCACCCAACAGCAACAGACTCACCTGTGCCCAGCCCACCTTCACTCTTCTTCCATTGCCAACAGCAACACTGGATTATTAACAGTGGGAGAGCTGCAAAGAATTCTCAAACACCTCAACCTTAGAAACATTCTCCCAAGATGTCATCCAAACCGTTACGTTCACCATATGGGAACAACTGTAATTCAAAGCTGTACCAAACATCCATGTTCACTCTATTTTCTCTGGTGGCATTGCAGGAGGTGCTAGAGCTTCTGACTGCTGCTCTCCAGAGAGGGACAGCTCGGTGACTCTGGTAGGGAACAATGAAAAAGTCCATCTTTGCTCTCCAAGTCCTGCTCAATTGTTTCCTTTACACACATCCTGCAAAGAGCTCCACAGCCAAAGCAATTATTTAACGGTTTCTTCCCCTTCATGCCACCACTGAAAAAGCAGTTAAGTCTGGAGGAGTTTTTTTTAATGTGTTAGTACTATTCCTACACTAGTCACTACTTTTTTATGTCTTTATCATTCAGTTCATTACTCACTTTTCAGAGATAACAGAAAAGAATCTACTGCACGGCTGTCTCACCACCAAGTACAGAGAGTTATTTGAATTGACAGTATTATCTGTGGATCTAAAACAATGCTGACCAAAAATACTAAGGTGCTAAATAGGACAAAGGTACAAAATACAGAATACAAACCCCCAAAACTTACTGAGAGCATAAAGCATGACTAAAAAGACTTATGTTCTCATGTCTTGAAGGGGTGGCATGGAGGGGGGAAGAAATGTAATAATTTTTTTTTTTTTAAAAAAAAAAACAACATACAAGCAGATGCATTTGTTCAGAGAGCACATTTCAAATGTTTCTGCATTCACTGAAAGCCAAAACAGACAAATTCCATTCATAAACTTTTTTTTTTTTTTTGGCCAAGCAATTTCTGAAGAGCTTTTAAAAGCCATCTATTCTTCATTATTGCAAATTATTTCCATAATCTCAGAAAATTGTGATAAGGGATTTACAGCAATTTTCCCTTTCCAGCAGAAGCCAGTGCCTTCTGACCCAATTCCAACCAAATCACCTCCTCTAAGCTTCAATTTATGTCAGAGGATTGGTTTTTTTCTTCCAACGCTAAACACTGGCCATCCTATTTGCAACCTCCTGCAGTCCCTGTGTGAGATGCTGCCTCTGTTCTCCACCTCTGCCACAAGCTGAGGAAAACACAAAACATTTCCCAGTCTTCATTTTCATCTACAAATCCAAGACACAGATGACTAATTTTCTCTAACCACACATACACACCACCTGATCCATCACACTGTGTCTCTTTACAAACACTACACTTCTCTGTCTTCTTGCAGTAAGTTTATTATTTATTAAAAATTATTTATTATTTACCTTTATTAACATCAAGGTTGTCCATAATAATGAAGTTCACAGAAATTTAACATTGTTTGCTTCAGGATTTGGTCTTACAGATACTCTATGTATCTTAATAAATACTATCAAATATGTTATTTGGGATCTCTGTTTAACCCTCTGTGATAGTTTAACTTTGCTGGCAGCCAAACAAGACACAGCCACTTGCAGCCCACCCCCAACCCCACCCCACCCAGGGAATCAGGGAGAGAACTGGAGGGGTAAAGGTGAGGAGACTTGTAGGTTGAGATAAGAACAATTTAATAATTAGAGTAAAAATAAAATAATAATAATAGTAATAATGATAACTATGTGGATATGAGTGATGCAGAGTACAACTGCTCACC
>NW_010299821.1:353-1279 GCF_000700745.2 Antrostomus carolinensis | reverse complement strand
GTGTGATGGGTCCTTAATTACAGCTGGAGAATAAGATGTAATTATAGTTCCTAGACACCCTGACTCATCGCCTTCACCAGCAATTATTATCAGGGCTGATTGGTTATGAAACTTGTTCATTAATGCGTGTCCCATGGTAATCTGTCTTAATTAGAAGGTATCTGAGTTTGTCTTGCACGTGGTTTTCAAGACGAATGATTTAGGTGCTGTAACGAGGTGAGTGCTGGGTGCTGCCAGCCCCTCCCGGGGCTGCGGTGGGCAGCGTGCTGGGATGTGGGGAGACCTGTGGGATTTGCATCGAGCAGAGGGAGATAAACCTTGAAGATCCCAGCAGAGTCACTGGTGTGACTGGGAGGTGGCCTCAGCCCAGCCTAACAGTGAGTGTCCCATTCCCTGCCATCCCAGGGGACATGTTCCCTGCATGGGGAGCTGCACTGGAGCAGTTAGCCAGGGAAATTAGTATCAGATAAGGAAAATCAGCAGCCAGGCTTCCTGTTGCTTTTCCCACCTTTGCTTTGGGCTGCCTGTGAGCTGACACCCAGTCTCTGCTCAGGGAAGGACATTCAGCTCCTGCTCTCCCGAGGAGTTGTCCCTGCAGCTGGGTCCCAGCTTTGCTGGTGCCTCTCCTCCCGGGCTGCCTGCCCCAGGGATGTACCAGGGGATGACTTTCCTCCCAGAATCTTTTTTCCCCAGAGCAGCCGCTCCAGAGAGCGCTGGTGGCCGGGCTGTGCTGCTGCCGCAAGCAAACCTCTCGCTGTGGGGGGACAGTGGTGTGACCCCCGTACCAGGGCTCAAGGCTGTGGGGCTCCCCACTGCCTGCAGCACCCTGCAGTTCTGGGAGGGACCCCTCCCTCCATCCTGCACCTGCCTGGCAGTGCTCTGGCAGCACCCGGGGGTCTCTGGAGACCCAAACTCTGACCCTCCAG
>NW_010299821.1:0-269 GCF_000700745.2 Antrostomus carolinensis | reverse complement strand
TAACTGTGGAGAAAGGGAAGGGCTGGATTCTGCTCTCCACAGCGCCTGGCACCTGCTGGGAAGGGCTGAAAAAGCATTTGTGGCTCCAGCCCATGGCAAGTGCAGTTTGGGGGTGAACCCCACCCTGGGGGTGAACCCCTCACCGGTGCTTCTCTCTCCTTTGCAGCGGAGGCCACTTAAACCCGGCCGCGTCCCTGGTCGTGTGGCTGGTCGGTGGGCTGAACATCACGATGCTCATTCCTTACTGGGTCTGCCAGCTCTGCGGAGCC
>NW_010299820.1:16818-17133 GCF_000700745.2 Antrostomus carolinensis | reverse complement strand
GCCATGTAAACATCCCCATGGTCAAAAAACCAAAACTCCACCTGTGGCATCAGCCTCTAAGCCATATTTTAATCAGGTGTATATTTTGATATCTGTTTAATATTGAGTAGAACCAAACAAAGTTTCCTAAACACATACTGAAACAATCCTGAATGTACCTATTGGAACTGTACCTGCAGAAGACTTAATTGTGAGCAATTATGTCCCGAGTGAAAAAATAGAATAGAATAAGATTCGTGAGAAAGAATGCAAGAAAACAAGATAAGAAACTTCTTATGTAACTAGTCAGAAGTAAAAAGAATGCCTCATGCACAG
>NW_010299820.1:0-16001 GCF_000700745.2 Antrostomus carolinensis | reverse complement strand
CTAGTGGAAGGTGTCCCTGCTGATGGCAGGGGGGTTGGAACTGGATGATCTTTAAGGTCCCTTCCAACCCTAACCATTCTATGATTCTATGATAAACCATACCATGTATTGTAGTTAAGAAGAAAAATACAACAAATAATAATTTCACAGGGGAATTTGTAGCATTAAGAGTTTTGGCAGAATGTGCATCCTGCTCCCTAGCTGAGAATTTCTTTTTGGTCTTATAACATTGTCAAATCAGATATTTTCTATTTTCACATCTTATACTTTCTCCTACTGACAGTCTACTAGTTTAAACAAAAGAGGTTCTGCTCTTAAATTAAGGATTCCTAGACAAACCAGCAATCACATAAGAGTAAAAACCAAAGACTCCACTTTTATTTTAATCTTTCTTCTATTTAAACAATAAAAACTCCTAAGTCAAAACGGTTAACTTATTTTTAGAAAACTTATGTTTTTAGGTCTCAGGACCTGTGCAGGAATTTATGCTGGTTACAAGTTCTTTCACGTAAAATGTAAATTGGACACAGGCTTTGCTTCCAGGTGAAGTTAGTTGTTTTCTTTCTGAAGCATTGACATAACTGCAAGGAAATGCAAGTCTCTGTCGTTTATAGACATTAGACTCAGCTTGCTATTCCTCCAAGCTTTCACTCGCGTCTTTCAGCCTTTACCTTTCCAGCTCCATATAGGTTGCCTCTTTCTTTTCCATCTCTGGAAATAGTTGTCTTTGTACTTGTAGCACTCCTTTCCCAATTTTGTTTCCATCCTTTTTTTCAGTCACATTTTATGAATCATCACAGGTGGATTGCCACAGAACTTCAGATAATTAATTTCCTTACACAGTACAAAAAAGGATCCCTGCAAATTAAATACGTATTGGCCTATCCCCAGATCCTGAATGGAAAGGAAAGTGGCACTCTTACTGTATTTCCTTTTGTCTCCTTTCCTTTCTAGTGAGCAATTTCCGTTTTCAGACTAAGTTTCCAAGACAATTGTGTGAAGGCTTACAAGAAGTATTTATTTAATAGCACATTAATTATGGAAAGGTGAGGGAGAGACACAAGAGGATGGTGTTAATCTAGCTCTCTAAAGATGACAAGGAATAGAAATACGAAAGTATACCACCCAAAGAAGTGTTAAAATGTCCTACAGTTATTGCTATTGACACCTGTAGTTCTGAAACAAGAATTAAAAAAGCCATTACTTACCATACTGTTCCAGCCTGAAGGGCAGATGCAAACGTCAGTGCTTTGTCAATGTCTTTGGTAAAAACTGCTGCTGCTAAACCATAGGTAGTATTATTTGCTCTCCTGATAACCTCATCTACAGTTTTAAACTTCATGATTTGTTGAACAGGTCCAAATATCTGTTTCAGACACATGTAAACATATGAAATGGACTGGTATACCTTACTATTGTAAATAATTTATGTCTTAAAGTTGTTTGGTTTTTTGTTTTTGTTTTTTTTTCCTGTCAGATAGACTTATTTCCAAATTCATTCAGTCAAGAGTGTTCATCTCAGAACAGATTTCTAAAAAGGATTATAAATTCACATAAAGATAAGATTTTCATAATATGGAGCAAAGCAGGACAGCCTGTAGTAAAATGAATAATAAAACAATAAATAAATAAATAAAATTATAAATTATGAGGGGGGAAGAAAGAAAGAAGAAAAGATATCCAGCATAAAGATAGTTAACATGGAGTCACAGTATGTTACATATCTATACTGGTTACAAATGAATCAGTATTTTCTTGGTAAGCTTCAATTTTACAGTTGTGAAAGACATTCAACTTTTCCTTCCCCTAAACTTTATATTAGGCTTTTATCTCTGCAGGTAGCTGCACAACTGGGCATGTATGCTAGGTCAAACAATTATTTCTGCTTTCCATATGAATGGTATGTGACATAACAGTCCCTCATGCTGGCTTTCCCACTAGCGTTGTTCTGTGTTCTCAGTCAGGGATGTCCATGCCCATGCTCATCACACAGTGCCAAGGCTGTGTAGGGCAGGGGGCACTACTGCATCTAATTACTTCCATTCCTATAGATCATGAGCTTTCAACTTGATTTTCTTGGAAAGTGTTTAGTGCCAGTTTCTAACTTAACTGTAGTTGCAGGGATTGATTTGCATAGATCAGAAAACCACTGAATGTTCCCCACTGTTCAAGCTGTGAGTTTCAGAATCTGGATATTCTTCAGATTGCCTTGGCTCTCTGGGGTTTCATTATTCAATACACTCAAAATAGTCTGAAAGAAGCAGTACTTGTACTGATGACCCAAAGGAAACGGATTTTTGAAGAAAAGTACCTCTGTGTAGTTTCCTACCTGCCTCTCAGACAGGCAGAAACGATCCAAATTATTTCTCATACAACTCTGTCCTGTTTTACAGCCCTTTCCTCTTCAGAATTAAATCTACATGCTCTGGCGTTCATTTTAACTCAGCCTATCGATACCTGCTGAATGTACTAGGTACGTTCAGCAGACTGCAACAGTTGTACCTTTGGCTATACAAAACAACGTCTAGATTTGCAACAATTCTGAAGGAGCTTCCTTGTACGAAGAAGTATAATGGACACCAATTGTAACACAATTACAATAGTTATTAATTAAGATGAATGTAAACAAAACCAAAACCAAAACCAAAACCAAACCAAACCCAAACCCACAAAGAAGAGGTCATTTTGGACTCTGAGGCTGTGTTTATAGGACTGCCCTGGCACTGCCACTTAGTTGGTTCAGTAAAAACTCCTTCAACATTTTATAGGCATTTCTGCAAACTGATTCAGGTTAAATAACCCTGCAGAGACAAAATTCTACTTTGCTGTAACTGCCACCAACACTGTCTGTGGAAGTCCAGTCTAACAATTTTCTCTTATTGCAAAATAGCTGCTTGATGCTTTTTCTGTCCAAATCTCAAATTAACTCGCTCCTTAGCAGTGCAGAGTTCACAATCTGTGCCTTCAAGGTTTGTTTCTCTGTTACAGGTTACTGTGATTCTGATATATGAGACCTGGGCAGATGGGGTGATATAAACAATCCAACTTCCAGCTTAAGCTGGAGCCTTCATCAGCAAGCCAGTCTCATACTCCTCTCCCTCACCTTCACTGAGTTGGTGGAACAGGCATCAGAAACCAAGAAAAATGTTTTCAACACCACCAGGATAGAACGACAGATTTACTGAGGGTATTTTTATGTAGCCACTTGACCTTCTAAATGGATGTTTTGCACAGACATTTAAACAGACAATCTCCAGTGAGAGTACAGACTGCCAAGAATTTATTTACCTCTTCTTTGGCGATGCGCATATTATCTGTAACATTAGAAAAAACTGTGGGCTGGATGAAGTAACCCTTTTCTCCCCATGGACCTCCTCCACATTCCAGTTTGGCTCCTTCTTTTTTCCCACTTTCAATTAGGTCCAGGATTTTTTTAAACTGCTCTTTATCAATCTAAATTAAAAGATATTACAGGGATGAAAACAGCACACACTGATAACAATTATTCTTCTAACTCATTAACCAAAACCTAATAGTGTTCCAGCTTTGTTCAAATGTTCAGTTGTATGTGTTGAAGTGGAACAGCTGGAGAGCACTGCAAGTATTCTTGTCACTAACTTCTCAAAACTTTACAGGCTTTTCTCAAATGGACTAGTAATCAGAAATTTTTACATAGAGGAATTGTCTATAGAGGGAGAGATATCCCATTTTTCCTTAGTAAAAAAAGAAAAAAAAACCCCTATAAATAAATGTCTTTTATACTTCTCCCAGTATTCTTACAAAATGCAAAAGGTTCATGAAAATAAAAATTACTGAACTTGATTCTGCAAAAATAGCAAAGGGCTTGGTCTAGCCAGCAGGACTCTTCTGTACTTCACTAGGTCTGATCAATTTGCCATACTGTTTTTCTAATCTGTTAAAGTTAAAAGAAACAATAAAATATAACGGAAACTCAATGTTGTGTTTAGTTCATTCTGATTTGTAAGTAGAATAAAGGCACCTACATTTGTAGTTTGAGAAACATAGGTGGCAAGTTGTTTACAGTATGAAGGCAATCTCTGCACCTCCACTTGCCCAAGCCTACAGAAAAATTCAACATATGCCAAGCATATTGCAGTTTGGCTCTATAGTACAGCAAAATGCATGGTCTTTGACTGGAAAAGGAGTTTATGGTGGCAGTGCAATAGGAGCTTACAGTTCTCTAATTCCTTCCCGTTTTCAGTCACAACGTGGATGAAAGGAAACAGTGTAAATGGAGACTAGAAACAGATCATACATCTTTCCTCTCCTTCCATCTCCAAAGCAATTAATTGCTACTGAAGGAAAATTGTGCACAAGATAACATTTATGTTAAGAAATATTCAGTGGTAAAGATTGTTTGGTAGGGACCTTTGACAATCTCTTAAAAAAAAAAGTTCAGCCCTTCAAGTCCTGGCTCATGCAGATACTGAGATTACTTTTTGGGTGACTGTTGCATGGAAGCTTCTCCTCTCTGATCATACCCATCAGTCAGCAGAGTAAGTGTGTATCTTATTCTCTTGTTCATGCAATAAATTTTGCATTTCAGTTTATGCAACAAGTATTACCATAGTCATGGAACCCAACAATATTTTCAAAGGTTCTGGGGAATCTTGGGTACCTATTAGACTAAACAGCTATTCAACTAAAGCTGTGATAAAAGCTTATGTTTATAAGGATATGGATTTATAAGGGTATTTATAAGGAGGTGATTTTAGTTCGCTGAACTCCCCTCGTCATTTTGCTTTCAAACAATTGCCTTACTGCATTCTGAAGACATAAAATTTCTGTAACTCTGGTGGCCAAATATCTCTTGTGCATAAACATTTTGAAGAGAAGTTGAGGTTTAGATGATACAGCTCATGTTGCTGTCTTTTTTTAATATTATAATAATTATTTATCTTAATAATGTGTGAATTAGCAAATATATGATCTTTTGCATTCCACTAGGGTCTTTGACTCCTCTTTGGTGCTCACTCTACAAAGCATTACCCAAACTTGTTGCCTGAGGCAGGTGCTACCCCAGAGGGCCTATGAACTGGAGGACAAACATGGCTTTTAAGGAGTCTCTATGGCAAGAGAACACTGAATGTGCCTAATACAGTCTATAATTTGTTGTTTCCAGAAATAAGTAACCAAAGCACAACAAGGAATTTGAAGATAAATAGAGATATTTAACATAATTACCACAAAAGAAATGCACCTAAACCAAATGGTTACAGTTTTCTATTACAAGGGATCATAAGAGTTACAAAAGGAGAAACTTTGCTGACTTGTGAAACAGTTAAGATTTCTGCTAAATCTTACTAAGAAGAAAAAGAGGTCAAGAAATGCAAATGATGAGACTAGAGGAGAAAAGAGTCCTCGTGGTCTTTCAAATGTTTTCGGTAATGCTTTTTTGTATGTTCAAACTTCCTATTTTTTAGTAAAAATTTACTTTCATTTCTAATTTAAATTGTTAGCATGAATTTCAGACGCAGTAAGGCCACAATAACATGTGAGTGGATTCCTGTTAGTTTGGTATGAGCTCTACACCTCATACCAAACTGGACAGACACCTGGAGTTTACTTGTTTCAGTCTTCCTGTTCTCTGGCATTTACATTTATTTAGCTGAACATATTAGCTTGTTAGCAAGACACGTTACAGGATATCAAAATAGTATCCTTACTGTCTTTAAATTCTCCAAAGCTTTTATGGCTTGGAATTCAGTTTTCCAATTTACTTGGTGTCTTTTACTATATACAATGAGCGTGACAAACAATGAAGAAAATGTTACATTATCAAATGTGTGGGAATTGCTTTGTCTCCAGTTTTGCTTTGTCTCTAATACAGTTCCATTATTCTGTGACAATCAAATACGTGCATAATAGCTCTACCAAGATATCCTGTAGCACAAGGTGATATGGAAATAGATCTCTAGGTGAAAACTAATTTAACAATGCTCTACTATGATCCACTGAACCCACAGCATTGTTATAGCAATGTTTTTTAAAATTGCATTTTAGCTTTTATTTAATGGTAAAGCTGTTGGCATAATCTTTTAACTTAAGCAGGAAAAAGTACAAAATTACACATTTTAACTATGCAATATGCTAAAAATGAAAGCAGCATAATGAAACATTAACACCTTGAAAAAGGGGAAAAGGTACTATTAAGTTTTATTTCCTCAAAATTCTCTTATGGTGGCACTATTTGAATATAATGTTAGCAATCTCTGACATAGGTGATCGTACTTGCATTTTTATAGATATTGCGTTGAAGCTTTCTCAAAGCATTTCAGTTTTATATAATTCTTCCCATCCCATAACAAAAAAGAACCAGAACAGAGAAAAAAAAATCACCCTTAAGCCTATAATAGTGACACAAATAACCACCACTCCAGTTTCTTCTTCCTGGTCCTCCAGACTAACCACTATACAACTGTATTTAAGCTTAACACTAACGCAGCAATGGGTTTAGGAGTACATTAAACTGTGATGTTGTGTCACAGTTATATTGGAAACAAAAAACATTACTTACCTGAGGGCCTTGCTGTACACCAGGCAATAGAGGATTCCCAAGAGTATACTTCTTTGCTCGTTCAATGCTCCGTCTAACAAACTCATCATAAATAGGCTCTTCTACAAAAATCCTAGATCCTGCTATACAACACTGTCCCTGGTGGTAGAACAGACCAATATGTGCAAATTCCACAGCAGTGTCCACTGCAAAGAAATGCAGAGTTCCTCAGGTCATAAGCTTGAATGGTAATGTCATAAAATATTTACAAACCCTTGTCAGTCCATCTCATTTCCCTTTTTAGTACTTTTTATTTTTATGGCCCTTTAAAACTCAGATATTAATCCATTTACTTACGTCCAAAGCTACTCTTCACAGAATCACAGAATGGTAGGGATTGGAAGGGACCTCGAAATTCATCTAGTCCAATCCCCCTGCCGGAGCAGGAACCTAAATGAGATCACATAAAAAGGCATCCAGGCGGGTTTTGAATGTCTCCAGAGAAGGAGACTCCACAACCTCCCTGGGCAGCCTGTCCCAGTGCTCCGTCACCCTCACTGTAAAGAAGTTTCTTCTCAATTTTAAGCGGAACCTCCTGTGTTCCAGCTCACACCCATTGCCCCTTGTCCTACCATTGGACATCACTGAGAAGAGCCTGGCTCCTTCCTCCTGACATTCATCCTTAACATATTTATAAATATTAATAAGGTCGCCCCTCAGTCTCTTCTTCTCCAAGCTAAGGAGACCCAGTTCCCTCGGCCTTTTCTCATAAGGGGGATAGCTCCATTCCCTTAATCATCTTATCAAGAACAGCATGACAAATGCACATTCAGCTGTTCTATGTGAAATGTAGTTTCAACATTATTTGCCTTATCAGCAGTACCAGGAGAAATATTCAGCTAGAAAGTTAATAAACCTGTATAAGATCCAACTAGCTGCTTTTGGTTCTGCATTCATGTTGTGTTAGGATGATCCTTAATTACAGTAAGGGTGGACATGTTGTCAGAGGTTCATATCCATTTAGGAGCCATCAATTTTTGGTGACAATCTAACTTAAAAATATGGTGTGACTAGAAAACATTAAAAATTACTCCTTCACTAAACAAGTACAAATAATTTGCTGACAAAGGAAAGAAAAAGAACATGTGACTTGCAAAAGCACAAGGTTTATATAATAAAAATGCTACTAACAGTCTGCATCTGCAAATATAATGTTAGGACTTTTTCCTCCAAGTTCCAATGTAACTCTCTTCAGATTGCTCTTCCCTGCTGCTTCTTTAATCAGTTTGCCAACCTAAAATGTAGGGAAAAGACAGCTTAATCTCAAAAAGTTTATTATGACCACACTGACACTTCTCTGAGTTCTTCAGAAGTGAAAATCAGTTCACAGTTGTCTACTGTCCCAGTAAATGTAGAAATTAAAAATAAATAATAATTTAAAAAAAAGAAACAAAACCAAAAATTGGAAATGAGAGTCTGGGTGCAGGTGACGTGCCATCTACAAACCAAGAATGCTTTCTAGAATAGTTTCGCCCTGGACATACTCATGTTAACTGCCAAGGATGTCTGATGCTTTTTTGGTTGCCACCACTCTATTTGTTTTTATCTGTAATCTAAAGTAGGCACTGATTTCTACTCTGCCAGTTACTCCCATCAGGTTGAAGTTCCTCTGTTTTGTACATGGGAAAGTACTTTGATGCACAAAGTATATGAGAGAAAAGGTAGATATCTACACTGTAAGGAAGAAGAGGAAATG
This sequence comes from Antrostomus carolinensis, assembly GCF_000700745.2. Classification (NCBI taxonomy): domain Eukaryota; kingdom Metazoa; phylum Chordata; class Aves; order Caprimulgiformes; family Caprimulgidae; genus Antrostomus; species Antrostomus carolinensis. The sequence goes on along the minus strand of NW_010299820.1, from coordinate 7,728 downwards.
GACACTGCGAGGCAGAACCTCTACCTTGCTACTTTCCATTGCTGGCATAATTAAAGGAACTACTTAATATTAATTGTCCTGGAAAAATTGTGAAGGAAAAAGGTGTTTGTAGCCTTTGTGGCTGTAACTGTCCATGTGTAGCAACCATCAGATAGCTTCCTTCCTCTGTCAGCTTTCCTGCCTTTATTTCTTGCTGATAAATTGCACTATCAGAGGAAGGGTACTGTCATCAAACTCTATGAATACATCCTCTGGTCCACCTGCCTTTGGAGGGACATTGGACAGTGGTAATTGTAGTTGTCACTGTCCATTGGGAACATCTGTGGGATATTTCACAGATGTTGAGTTTTTGGGTTGTTTTTCTTTCCCATTACTTTAGAACTAAAAGTTTCTAAGAGTAAACATAGCTCTTGCATTTAGTGTGTACTGATCCTTGATATAAAGCAATCACTTTTATCTTTGGAGTGTGCATCCAAGAAGTTAAGAGACCAGTTGGCAGCTCTTCCATGTAGCTTGCATACAGACAGATAATATAATGTACTCTGTTAAGGATACAGTTATATAATGCCTGTACTTATAAATCTTTGATCATATCACTCACAGTTCTTCAGAGTTAATGTTAGGGAAACTTAACAGTGACCTTTCTTTCAATTATTAAACTGATACAACTTCAAATACACTTCTAAGACCACCCAGATGATCATCAGTATAACTCAAATACCAAAAAGCCATCACCTCACTTAAGTGTGTGCAGAACCAGGAATGAGATTTCTGAATTACCTTCCTACCATTCTGTTGCTATTAAAATTAATGAGAACAGAGCATAGCAGGTTTTACTTTTTGCATTTTTTGAAATAATTATTCTTAAAAAAAAGAAGAAAACAAAAAGTTATGAGCATGTTTTCTTTTTAAATTAGAAGATTTTAAATACCCCTAGTATACTAGAACCTATTGTATCTCATGGAGTGCCTTTTTTGAAGGGCTTTCCTGCAATACAAACATTGTTTAAATATGTTTAAAGTTAATACTAACCAACAAATCATTAAACAGACTTTTTTTAATGAACCAACAGCCAAAAGAAAGAAAAAAGTTAAAATAGTTACATAGAACAAGTTAGACATTAAACCATTACTGGGAATCAGAGGGGCACAGTTCCTGCTTATATTTTCTTGCATTCATTATAGTACCTCTGTAGAGCCTGTGAAAGCTACTTTATCTATATCCATGTGGTGAGAAATTGCTGCTCCAGCGGTGGGTCCAAATCCTGGCACAATGTTGACAACTCCAGGTGGAAATCCTGCCTGAATTGGAAGAGAGAACCCTGTAAATCTGGGGAAGGAGACTAGAAGAATATGTCTTATATAGCCTTACTCCCCTTTTCAGGTCTCTAGTCACCTTTTCTCAGTTATACAGTTATTCTCATCCCTGGAGCCCCAATTCTGTTAATTCTTACATGATTTATGCCCTCTTTCCCTCACCTGTTTTTTAGGCTATTGGACTGTCTCTCTTCTTTTTTTAAAAAAAGAACATTTAATTTTTGTTCTTTTTCAGTGTCACTGGTAAGGAATAAATTTATTTTTTCTTTTCTCCCCTCATCAGGTGTGTAAAGAGACAGATTTCATGTCTGCTTTGTTAAAGCTATTTGAATCATCCTGTGTGCTTGCTGACTTCTGCTTATTATCTCTCATGCTAGATGGAATTTAAGTAATGCTGACTTACACTGAAATTCTATTAAGAAAAATAATAGAAATAGTACTTCAAACTCAACATCTTCACTTCTTCCTCTGGACATCAGTTGAAAGTACAGAGTGTGCAACATGAGAGTTTATGGCATGAAAGAGGCAAATCAGATGCTAAGCATGAAAAAACTGGCTACCTGAGATATGCACAGTTCCAGTATCTTGCAAATTTTCTGTCTAAAGAGGCTTTTCCTCTGGGTCAAATCAGACCTAGTTTTCCACCAATTCTATATTAGTTATGTTCCACTTATAGACAAAACAAATTATTTTCTTTCAACAGCTTGTCAGGCAAACTTCCTTACAGGTTCATGCTCAGATGTATTCTGTCAATGAACTTAATGCTCATTTAAAATTCCAGATTAATATTTACCCTGGAACTGATGAGATAATCAGGTTACTTCCATTTGTTTAGCATTGTGTTTCATACTTAATTTGCAGATGAAAGTAAGAAGAATATTTTTATGGGACTAATTCACACTGTGTTACCTTGGGCATTTAATTTCCATGTCTATATTAGAAGCTATTCTCTACATATTAGCAAAGGAGCCTTGTGAGGACTATCAAGAAGGACAAGAAGGATTCAAGAAGGACAAGAAGGATAGTGAGGATTACCAAAAGTGACCAAAAGTGGCTTTTTTTTTTTTTTTTTTTTTTAATGTGGATGCTTGGCAAGTAGAAAGTTAAATTAGATCTTCAGATAGTTTCACAAGTCTAAAGCAGCTACTGAAGTGATGACTGAGGTTTTGATCACTATCAGGGATTTGGGCTCTGACTTTGTTTGGATATTCCAGGTATAAATTAGAACTCAGCTAGATTGGGGTGAACAAATCTTGAAGGTCTTGATAAGATAAATATTTTTTTTTAAAGCTTCACAATATCTACCAGATAATACACCAAAGACGTTTAGGAATTACATACAAGTTTCTCTTCCAGTTGAACGCTGAATGAATGGGCAAAATGAGAATCATCCTGCCTTTCACTAAAAATGCTGTGGTGCTATATCAGTCATTACCACTCTGTAACTATTGTAAACATGCACACCAAATGGACCACGGATCACATTCCCACTTATGAGCACTCCTTTCAAGAAATCAGAATATCAGAACAGACATTTCATTAGACTTGGAGCAGGACTGAGTTACTTTCCCTTTTACTTCTTCAGAGAAATGTACTTTCTGACACTTATTGTTAAAAATTAATACAAAAGGTATCTCTGATTTTTTTTTTTAAAGCAATTCCTCCTTCCCAGTATCATCTAGTAACATTCACTATGTGATGCAATAACAGCAGGACTTAGCTCTTTCCTGATAGTAAATCAGTTTCTGTGAAAAATTAACGCATAACCAGTATGTCAGTATGCTCTGCTGAATCATTGTTTTGAAGCAGAATAATAAAATGTGCCAAGTCATTTCCATTAACATTCTGCAAGGTTACTGTGCTGGTGACTATTGATATCTGTGCCAATTCTTCAAACATATTAGATTACATAAGTTGATTTTAGTTGATTAGATGATCTCCAGAGGTCCCTTCCAACCCCTACCATTCTGTGATTTTATTGGGAAGCACAATAGCTAAACTATTTAATTGTTCTTCTTTGGGTGTGTGCTGTTTCTGGGCACAATAGTCAACATAACTTTGGAGACACTGGAGAAACTACCACACTCCTTGTGTTCAAGAGCACAAAATGTATTCTCCCAGTTTCCATGTGAAGAGAGTTCATAAGTTTGGCAGCGGTCACTGGTTCAATTTTACAGCTCCCTGTTAATGATAAACCCAGGTGGATGAAAGTTTGTTCAATTAAAAAATAAAAATTGGCTGTACATACAGGTCCTTTTCTGTGATAACTATGTTAATAAAGTAATTGCTACCCAACTCTAAGTACTCTGCTCTTAACTCCCTGTTTGCTTTTGCCTTTGAAAGGTACTGTGCTTTCGTAATACAAATATGTTTGCCAAGGAATGAAGTTTACTAAATTGCCATTATGGGTTTTTTTGATGTGTGTGGACTAGGCTGAAAAATATGCATGCTTTTGTCCTGGATTTGCTTCACTGATTTACAGTAAAGTAAGTTCCATAGTACAAGGCTAGACATGCTATAAGAAGTACTTGCAGAGGACAGCCTCTATGGCACTTCAGCTGCAGTATACTCTTAGGTTACTGAGAAGGGCAAGAAACTCTGCTGTTGCCAACTTACCTCTTTAATTAAAGATCCCATGTAAAGGGCAGTCAGTGGAGTTTGTTCTGCTGGTTTGATGACCACCGTGTTTCCACAACAAAGAGCAACGGCGATCTTCCACATGAACATAAGCAAAGGGAAGTTCCACTGAAAGACAGTTGAGAAGGTGTATCTTATTTCTAATACATGACCAAAATGCCTTTGTTTTTTCTATGATAATAGTGCAAATTGTCAACTGGGTGGTTGAATTCTTTGTCGAACTCTTTTCAGAATGAAGATATTTTGAAAAAGCAACTGGGCAAGATGTGTTGTACAAAGACTAGTGATTTTAGAGTATGTGAGTCCAGGGTATCCAAGGCTTTAGTTAAAAGCTCAAGAGACAATAAGTGTACTCTTCTAACAAAGGCTTACAGAAAGTTGCTGGATTAGTGATGAAATCAGGACTTTTGCTATCTTAAATGGTCACATCCATCATCCATTCAGTTTTTTAAGGGAGACGAAAATAATATGTAATGTTGCCCTTGCCTTCTTCCCTGGAGGTTTCACTGACAGCTTTCTGTTGTGGTCAGTCCAGCCAGACTGCAGAGCAGCTCACTCCTTTGGACCCCATATTCAGCAGTATGAGGGACAATGTGGCTGGTGAAAAACGGATTGCTGCTTTGAGAATATTTCTGATAGTTCTGGAAGCATTGAGCCCATGAACTTCAGCACAAAAGATATAGTTAACCTTACCTTTATGAAAGTGTGGAAAAAGACAGTTAACAGTTACCTATTAAGTGAAAAAGACTTGAAGGAGTATAAATGCAACTGTTCTTTATCTCTCTCCTTATCTCACCCCACCCCCAAAAAATAACAGGAGCACAAGTAACACAAGGGTTTACAGGGTTTTCTGGACCTTCACCATTAAAGTGGAACTGTGTGAGCAGAAGGGAAATGTAAATGCTGATCTAGCAAAAGTGTTTTGCAGCATTCACATAGTCCTCAATTTTTATGGTGTTTGAAAAAACCTCTGACTTGGTGGATTCACTTTCAATGGAGAGAAAATAAAGATATATTCAGAAGTCCTTGAACATTTTATAAAGGAAGACAGTGTTTATACTAACACTTAACACTTCCAGGATGCAATTTTATTTAAAGTTGTCGCATCTAGTGTGTATAATTCTTCAGCATATCTTGACTCCCAGATGTCTGAGTAAACCTGATAGACAAGCTGACTACTTCAGAATCTGGTAAACTGTTGAGCAGGTCAGGTCAGGCTGCCCACACATATCATGTGCAAAAAGGTGGGTGGATTAGGAGTGTCTAGTGCATATAATCATTTTCACAGCAAGCCATTGAAGCTGTGTAGACCTCAGAAGTAAGTTTAAAAGTTGAATTCTTCAATGTTTTGGATATTCAGATTCAGGCAGGCTTTTTGAATCTTCACTTATATTAAGCAACTTCAAAACTGGAATTTAGAGGCTCCAAACAGGAGCCTGGGAAAGTATGGCTCACTATTACTGTGCTTATTGGACATATTATTTATGTTGTTACTTGTACCATCAACACGGAGAATGAGTCTTAGTCATAAATAAAGACCCAGCTGTCTGGATGCTGTACAGAGAAAAACAGATATTTCAGGTTCTAAAGAGCTTATTGCTTATAGGCTGTAAATACTACCCTCCTCTACATGTTTATTTCAAATTCTTTCAGTTCCAACAAAACACAATGCTGTATTTCGAACTAATCCATCATTCAAGCTTGAGATTTCTTTTCCCTCCATATACAGGGAGGAGAGACACAAGACTGAACCAGACTGACTCACCAAAAATTGCATTTGATGAATACTCAGGATAGTCCCTATCTTTCAGGACCTGAAAATTTCTGATTGGTAAGGTTTCACAAATGTGCTTGCATAGACAAAATTTCAAAAACATTTTCATCTGTAACAGGAACATTTGTGTTTCACATAACTGGCTCCAACTTACAGGAATAATTTGGCCACACACACCAATAGGCTCATGTCTTGTAAATGTAAAAAAGTTTCCATCTAAGGGAAGAAGAAATAAATTAGACATTCAGACAAAGCATTTGTGAGAAACAGTTAAATCAGAAAGAAGATAAAGTTGGATACCAAACTTAGCTGCATATAATTTTACTTATAAATGGTATATTCAAACCTTAGCTATGCAAAAAATCAACCATAAAGTACATCTGTATTTAATATTTACTTTCTTCATAACTCCAAGGTTTGATTCTGACTGACTGACTTTTTGCAGTGATAGCTCTGCGTCTCAATATGGTATGCACAACACACTAACTAACAAACATTCCTTATTTTTTTTTTTTTTTTTTTTTTTTTTTTTTTTTTTTTGGAAAACGCTTTTTTAAAGGCTACTTGCAATCCTAGGTACATATCAGACATTTTTTAGTATTAGATCTTAGCTTAAATCAAATCCATTAAGTATAAAATTCTCTTTGATTCAAATAAACATGTGTTCCATTAAGCCTAGTGTAGAGATCTGTGTCATGCAAAAAAGTTGGAAGTATTTATCACTCGAGTTTTCCTTAATTCCTTCTTTATTACCATTCTCTTCTTTGTCCTTCTGAGAGAAGGCAGCTAGAAACAATGTTACAGAGCTGTCTAATGGGAGAGGGAATGGAAGGAAATTTCAGCAAAATAATGTTTCCTCATTCCTCTCTCTTAGTGCTCTTCCTAATATTATCCAATAAGTGAAACAAATGTTACTGTTTGTGTTAATCTTAGCTTTAATAAACAACACCTGGTTTTCATTACTCTACCATTGCATAAACTATATTGCTATGCAAAAGCAGCCTACCAGACTTCTTAGATATAGATACAGGCTGAAATATTTTGGTCAATAAACAGTACTTATTGGTGGTGTATAGGACAAGAACTAAATGTCAATAACTGCCCTATATGTCTAAAAGGAGCACTATGATAGATCTTAAATAACCTACCTAAGAACTATCAAAAATATTTTCCATTTGAGATATTTTCTGTATTGCATAACTCAGAAAAAAAAACGTCTTTTTACAGATCACACTGGCTTCAGTTCTGTACTTCTGTTATCTCAAAACTACTCACCCATAGGAACAGTACGCCCATGGATTTTATCAGCCCAGCCTGCACAGTAGCGTAACGTTTTGATACAAGCATCTAAATCCATTAGGTAGGCATGGGAAAAGAGTTTCCCACCATCAATGCTTTCCATTGTCTGCAGACAACAGAAATTACAAAGTTAGTATCAAATACTGATAATGGTTCTCATGCTTTTACTTTGTCATTTAGCTTTTAATTTTTCAGTTCAGAGGTTTTCAGCTGCAGAACAAACATTTAGATTAATTTCACTCTGAAGGATACCTAGCATTTGAAAAACCCAAGGTAGCAATTTACAAATGAGAAGTTTTCATGATGGTTTAATCACACTGATCTATTCAGAAAACATGATCATGGCACATTTGTAATGGTAAGATGTTCTGAAAAAATCAGTAACGTTTCTCCCATCTGAATTAGTTACACGGTTCTAGTTTATACTGAATATTCCACAAGTGTAGATGAAAAGATCAGCTAGCAGTCTGCACAAATAACTGATGCAAATAAAATGAGCGGCCTCCCTCAGTCTGTTTGCTCTAACACCCAAGGTAGAAAATAGTTTCATAGAAAGAACTGTCACATTAACTTAGGATCCTGTGCATTTTAAATACTAAGGATCATCTTTCTAGGTGTTTAATAAATGCATGATTAGCAACTTATATGAACAAGAAAACTCAAAGCATGGAAGGATTGGAGGAAGGCAAATGTCACTCTAGT